>NW_028262336.1:72742500-72885000 GCF_047370975.1 Nipponia nippon | reverse complement strand
ATTGAACTCGACTTTTGTATAACATTTAATTAGAAAAAATAATTAATCATCATTTCACTATTGTTAAACTGGCATCTTTATAATGGTTTCTGCTGATAACATTACAACCAAATTTTATGTTACCATTTTTCTGTGTGTATGATGGGGTGTTTAATGCTACGGTTAGAAGTATAATTAACCTTGAAAATAGCAAGTATCTGAAGAACGTGCTCCTTTTTTAGGGTAATTTTAGATCAAATCTTATTTTTAAAGTGCATTGTAATATAAATTACTCCCCAACCTTTATTATCAAGTCCAGGCTTTTCAGAAAGGCAAGGCAGGGTGGTAATGAAACAGAAGATCTCGTGCTTGCACCAGGAATTCAGCGTTCCCCTCCCAAGCTCTAAGGGAAAAGTTTCGGACCAGCTGAGGACACACACATCAGAAGTACCTCCAGAAGCACCGGCAGGCCTCACAGACAGCCTGCTCGTTTGATACAGCCATTTATCTTACAACACACGCTAACATATCTGGGAACGTAATAAAGCAGTAACCAAATAGACGCACTCCTGTCCAGTATGCATATACAGAATTAAATCATTTTTTAAACCGGCTGAGGTTTTTCTTCACATATAGTATTTTATAGTGGAATTTTTAATATTGCAGTTCCTGATGTTGGCAGGAGAGTTGCCTTTTAAAGTACTCTGGTTAAGAATAATTTCTCGTCCCACCAGCTGCCATAGAAGAACGCCCACTAGTAGAGCTTGTAATTACATCCACCTCTCTCTGTGTACCTTAGCCTTAAAAAATACTAATATTATCCAAACATCGATATAAAATAGTAATATTTTGGAAATGCACTTCTTCACAGAATAGCTACAGCAGCAAAATTTTGCTTGCTTTTATTGTAATACTTTTTTGCAGCACTTGTTGCATTTTTAACTTCCTTAACTACTTTTTAGTTATATGTAGCATTAGACTTTACATTGGCAATCATGTATGGAATCCTTATATCCTACAAGGAATCCACAACCGTTTTAAACCATTCATATTATTTTTTTAATAAGAGATATTCTGGTCTTCATTTCTGTTTCTCAGGCAGCTATATTACCTGACAAACTAATTAAATGTAATGCTTTTAGTTTGCTTTTAAGCAGTATTTGACAAATGTTTTGTTTCATATTGTTACATAAATATGTGAAGTACCGATCCCAGTAATGCCCAGGGCGTTATGTCAACCAGAAGGTAGGGAATCTGCTACGATGTCCTGTATTTACACAGTCTAGGCATATAGGTGCTTAGGAAAAGATAATGTTTTCTCTTTTGCCGAGTCATTTTAAAGCACTGTACAGAGTCGAGCACCTACAATGGCTTTGCTTAATAGGAGCAATTTTAGCTGAAGGATTTTGGTAATGAGTTGCTGTAATATCCTCTGTAGTCTCTCTGCGTCCTGTATTTCTGTATAAATTAATACTCTGTTCTCATTTGAAGGCTGTCTGTGAAGAAGCACTGAGAACAGGATCCCAGGCTGGCTTTCATTTGGACGCAGTCGTCTTCGGAGGAGAGGATTTCCGTGCCAGCATAGGTTGTTACCTGTGTGTTTACTATAAATGTTAACGAATAGCATTTACATTGGAGAAGCCCAATGTGATTTATGGCCATTGCTTTTCCGATAGCAATAATTAAAGTAATGACAACACTTGATTCTGCATTTTACATTTTCACTTTTCTCCTTAATTTTTTTTCAGTGCGGACTGTATCACTGGCAAATTAAAACGTGGTCCCTGTGTGTTACAGGGCACTGACAATTTCTTGTGTTTCTTGCCATGCAGTACCAAAAATTAATGGGAAAAAAAAAAACAAACAAAACCTGTTGAGTAACTGAAATTATTTAAAAATATGATATCCATAAGAAACATGTACATGCTTTTAAGAACATTTAAAGTCCTAAAATTCCAGTGTCTGCTTCATCACTGCTTTATAGGCAATTATCAGTCTGGCTTTCGACATGCACAAATACTCGCCTGCTACATTTTGCTTTCATAAATTTACTTTAAATACATCCCATGTCAATACAGCCACGTATTCACGTGAAAGCACTATTAGCCTTCCTCAAAAATAAAAAGTATTTCACAATTTCTTTTATGAGAGGCCACTTAGCTTCTTATTAATCTGATTTAGTCTAAAGATAAAAGTGCAGAGCTACCAACATTTAATTTAAAAATAAGTATGTTAATGTAAACATTAGCATTGCTTTATTAAAATATTCCTTACAAACTGGAAATGTGTGTCTTAATAGTGACCCTAAGGAAAGGGAACAAATTTTTTTTTTTTTTTTTTTTTTTCACATCAGCCTTCACGTGAGCACATTGCTTGGCTGGTGCCCTATGAGCACATGAAGTCTTGTGAATACTTTTGCTTCTTCTCAGAAGTCATCTACTATCATTTTTTCATCCAAATACTAAAGCTTAAATATTCAGCTTAGGACATCAGTTGTGACAAGAATCAGAACCAAGGAAAGTGCAATTCTATTCTCAGTGTGAATTTTTTAACCATTTAGTTGTACCCAGTATATCAATTTGTGTAAAGCTTCTCTTGCTGTAATGCTTCTCACTGTACATACAGTAAATAATATAATCAAATAATTACTTCATGTTAGCCCCAAGTCAGCAGTCCTTACCAGCCAAAGCTTCCACTGACTTCAGGCTTCTGATCTGAACTAAATCAAAATCTGAATTTTATAAGCTAGTTTAAAGAGAGGTGGGTTTTTTTTTGCTAAAGCAGCTTTTTTTTTCCTCAGAAGACTTTGATTTTGACAATATAGCCTTGCACTCCTCTTCTGTTTTCTAAATTGGTTAAATGAAATCTCAAACTTTCCTTTGTTTAACATAGGAAATATTTAAAATAGAAAGGTTTAAAACACTCTTGTCAGCTTTTCTTTGTTTTCATTGTTTTCGTAGGTGCAACAAGCAGTAAGGAAGCTGACGACATTCTATATGCCAGGCAAAAAATAATAGTCACAGCAAAGGCATTTGGCCTTCAAGCAATAGACCTTGTTTACATCGATTTCCGAGATGAAGATGGGCTCCGCAGGCAATCAAGAGAAGGTGCCTCAATGGGATTCACTGGTACGGCTTTCTGCCGATGTCTCAAAATAATGCATAGCTTCTTCAATTTAAATATGCTGCTACATTTACTGTCACGTAGACAAATAACTTGGTTTTTATTTCAGGTCATTTATCAAAAAACTCAGTAATACCAAGCTCTTCTGTGTTTATTAGCACCTTTAAAATTGGGGCTGGAAATTTTGCCTGAAAAGTCACAGGCTGCTTTTTAAAACCACATCCCATGAAGCGTGTGACTGTTTTTGAAGAGAAGTTGGGGCAGAGGCTGTGCAGTGATTCCTCCCATCGCGGACCATGGGAACGGCGATACTGTACTCTGCAATGACCACGCTGCAGCTGCTTCTTAAAATATGTGGTTCCCTTTCTCCTATTTTTTTTAAACGGCAGTTGTTAAAAAATACTTCTTACATGAAGGAGTTGAGAAGCAAATCTCGTATGCTAATTGCTAGGGGAAAGTTATTTTCTGATTATTTTCTTTGATTTGTTTTTCACCTCCTGGCTCCCCTCCCAGTAAGTGCTGGTGACACCTACGGGTATTGGCAGACAGCAAGAGCAGCAGGCTCCTTGCCCCAGCGTCCTGTAAGGCAGCCTGTTACCCTGTGATTGGTGTACCAGATCACTCGGACACCCTGGTGGGACAGTGCAGCCACCAAAGATTGGGGTTTTGCAATAGAAATCAGCCATTTGACACATGCATTAGAGAATTCTAGCATATAGGACGAACATTTTACGTTATTTGTCTCTGACCATCATTCAGGATATACGTACAGTAATAGTACATCTCTCAGGTTTTTGTTACTAAAGGCATGGGTCCTGGTGATGCCATCTAGCAAACTATATTTTTACAGTTAGCGGTATAGGATATTTTAAAGCCCCAAGCAAAAAAACAAGCATTCTTTTAAGTGATCGCAATGTACCAGTGAAAGAAAAGCAATCGATGCTCTTCAGCACAAACTCTGCCTTACTCTGTTGAGCTTCAACATTTGCAAAACCAGATCTTGTTTCAGAGGCAAAACGGTTAGCTCCTCACAGCTACATTATCCACATCCATGTGGACTTCCACCCTTCATTCGTCTGCAATTGAAGTTGGGAAAATAATAGAGCTCCTGAATGGTAGCACCTGCTGATGGCTACCTAATCTCGACCGATATTTCCTAGCTTAAGGAAAGGCTTGATTTTTGAAAAAACTTGAGCATCTGAACCTCCTGTTGACAGAAGATGGAGTTGCAGATGCCTAGCACCTTTGAGAGCACTCTTTTTGAACACTTAATGTGTATTTAAATACTTAACTCAGGCTGCCAATTTAGGAAATTTAGAAATGCTCAGTATAAACAACGTTAATGGTGGTTTGGACTCCACTGACTTTACGGTGGAAGTTGTCTGAACATCAGGATAGGCTCCAGATAGGAGACAAATGAAAAGGTCACGTATGGCAATTTAGGGCATAAAGTGAATTTCTAACTCGGCCATAGAGGTGTCTTGCCTTTCTGTACGAGGAGTAAAGATCTGTAAAAGGTACAGGCTTCATTGAGGTGAACTCACAGCTCCTGCTCTTTGCCTCCTGCCTTTCCACAACTGTCATCAACATATTTCCAAAATCCAGCAAGCAGCCTGACAAGCAGTCCAACCGTAATTAGAGACGGGGCAATACTGACTTTTCTGATTTGGTGGCCAAAAAAAAAAACTTTTAAAAAATCTCTCTAAGTCAAAACAAAACAGCGTTTTTCATATTTTTGGTAAAAAAAAAAAAAAAAATATTTTAGGTCGATCCAAAATGTTTCACTTGTTCTTCTGTTTCTTTTGCTTTCAGTTTATCTAATGTTTTTATAATCTTGCTTGCTTGTTTTAATTAAAACAAAATGTCATTTCAAAATTGAAACCAAAACCATTTCATTCCAAAACTATATAAATGAAACATTTTAACATTTCCAATTTAATGTTCATCACAGAAAATTACAAATGGGTCTTAGCTTAATCCATGACCTTGTATAAAGCAGAAGTCTGCAGATCGTATTTGCCACTGACAGTCCTCTAATAACGTGAGAGTAAAATACTGAAATGTCACCTTAATAACAAGTTCAAAACATGCGATTCTTGCTATTTTTAAATATTTCGGATCCCTTCCTGCTACTTTTTCACAAAGAATCAAAATCATTGAAATCAACAGGACTAAAATGAGCCGAGGCTTCCAAATTCCTCTCTTAGCTGGAGAACATACTCTTATTTACATGCATAGGGCCAAATTCACCACCCTCAAAACTAATGCAAATCCAAAATATTCAGCAAAGTTATATGTCCTTAGATTTTCCCATATTCAGATTTGGACCAGTAGAATTGGCCTTAATGTAATCCAATATGTTCACTCAAGATAAAACAAGCGAAATAATATAACGAAGAATTTACCAGCTATTTAGTTACTATTGTGACCCTCATTGCTTATTGTAGCCAAGTTTTCTTTTCCAGTTATCTTAAAAGCAGCCTTTTTGTGAGCGTGTTTACATAAAATCAAATGTTTTCAAATGTAATTTAGCCAAATTAATATATCTTTATATATATATATATTTATATTTTTTTAATATATATGTATACCCACCCCTCCTATATATGTACATACAGATATATACACACACACACATGCACCCAGCAAGATGTTTTACAATACCAGAACCTGTGGACTTAAAGTCAGTGTGTTGCCTATATAAATGGTCATCAGTTTTAGGAATATTTATGTAAAAAATTAAGTAAACCTTGCCATAAGCTTTAACAGCTGACTTAGTCATTATAGAAACTCCTGTGCTACATGCTGAGAAGCCAGATATAAATACGAAACACTATCGGTTTCCTCTCTTTTTGCAGTCTTTTGTAGAAGACTAAAATGACACCATCATACAGTTACCTAAAAGACTTGACAGGTATTGATTTAAAGCACGATATATCAAATGGTACTGTAAAAAGGATTTCATGGTCATAAATTTTAATGTCTTCCAATTTTGCACTCTCTCAGTAACTTGTCAATAACAACAATTCTGTTTAAAATATTTGCTTCGTTCCTGCATGGCATTATGTCTGTTATACAGTTATTTGGATACATAATCGGTGACAAAAATCAACCGAGTGCTATAAATCAAAAGTTAGATTATATTCTCTGTAAATTGTTCAGTAGTGTTTTAATGATAAAAACTATAGCTTGCTGCCACAGATATCTTTATCAAAAGCAAATCTTTTTACAGAAATGTTTTACACTTTAAAAAATCATATGTAAATGTTTTTATTTTTGTTATAATTATATACTGACTTTAAATATAATTTAAAATATGTTCTACATTTTTCCCAGAAAGTTAAGCTCCTTAGGATTTTGCAGGAATTATTTGTACACCCTTCAATTTTAGAATTAGTAGTTTAGCTAGGGAGAATTTGTTGTATTACAAATAAGGAACATCATCGTCTTATTAATGGTGACATTTGATTAAATTGACTAAAGAACCGTTGATTAGACCTAATGTAAAACACATTAGTTAAGAAAATTTGTCTCCATGTAATTTCTTTCAAAAAATATAGTTCTTACTGAGTTTTAAGCTTTTACTTATTTTTAAGCTATTTTAAAATAGTTATGACATTGAAATTTCAAACTGAATATTTGGATGCCCGTAAAATCATAAACTAAAGGTTGTTTAATAGGAAATAAAATAAAATTGAGCTACTTATGGCTTTTTAGCAAAGAAACGTAGCAACACTAAAAAATTACTTTTTCTTTGCTCATTAAATCAAGTAGATTGTGCTGCTGCTGCGTCCTCAGATTTTTTTTGCACTCCAGGTTATCACTCAGACCCACTACAGTCTGATAAAAGCAATCCCAGGTTTTCTGCAGTGGTCATTTCATTTAAAATAGGTGTATCTCTGCAGTCACGTATGAGACTTCTTACACCGAGCGATGGGCTGATTTCTAACGTACGGCTGGCTTAACGTCAGTAAGAACACGGGAGCAGACCCCGTTGTGCGCAGGAAACCTCCTTAGGTCCTGACGCTTCACATTTTCCTTGCGTGCAAAACCCTCGCTCCCGCGAGAGGCTGCAGCGTGCGGCGGGACGGCGCGGCTGTGGGACCCTCTGTGTGCAGGAGACTGCTCACTTGATGGCAGGTTTGCAGGATCAGGCTCATCCCTCTAACTAGTTTTGTTATCTGGCAGGGAGGAGAGTCATTTATTCCGCGGGAAGCTGGGAAGTACGGTAGCCTCTCTTTATTAAAACACTTTGAAACCAAAGTGCAGAAATCACACCGGTCTGTGAAATTCCCTTAGAAATGAGCTAATAATGTCAAATGTTACACTTTTAAAACTGTCAAACAAATTAGATATGTATTTGTTTTAAGGTAGCTAAATACAACGACAGATTAAAACGGATTATGTGGCTGTCTATTCATGTTTGAAAATCTCTAGTAAAAAAAGGCAACATCTATTTTTATTTTCTCAACGTATGTTTATACAAGAAAGGATAAAAAAAAAAAGTGCTTCATAAAACCTCAAGGCACCGCTGGTAGTTGTTTAATATGCCGGTGCCTAAATAAATATTGCAACCTACCTACAACTGCTAACTATTGCAAGGAGAACAATTTAAACAACATTGAGGATTTTATGATGCTAAGCCAATACTGAGAATTTAGGGCATGATCCTTAGGTGACTGGTAACTTTTCAGTCCTACAGATCTCTTGCCATCTTCTTCAGATCTCATTTTCTGAGCGCATTTTAATACAACTTATTTAAGAGTGGCTGGAGCTGTTATTTATATAGTTAAATTCAGGGATGCATTTGTACTTAAGTGTTATTGACTGCCCCGGACAAACAACTGCACCTGAAATGACTGAGAGAAGATGTATGGATTGAAATGGGGAGGGAGGAGGAAGAATCGTGGGTTCTTTCAAACTATACTGAATGCAAGCATAGCTCAAGGTATTTTTATTCTTAAAAAAAATCTGGCAAAAGGCTATCTGCCTGTGTCCAGTTTAAAAAATAAAAGAAACCAAGTAAAACAATCAGTTAAAGAGCAAGAAAGTCTGCGAGGCATATGAGAGCCTCAAGTGGTTGGAACATTTTGCTTGAACATCTGTTTGTCGATGCATGATTCTGGTGTTATTAATCTTCTTTGTAGGTAAGCAGGTGATTCACCCCAACCAAATTGCTGTTGTCCAGGAACAGTTCTCTCCGAGCCCTGAAAAAATAAAGTGGGCACAAGAACTGATTTCTGCTTTTGAAGAACATCAGCGATTAGGCAAGGTAAATATTTTGTTCATATGCCATAGTGGAAACACAATTTGAATAATATTTAAGATTTAGAAAGATTGGTGATGGCTCTTTGCATTTATCTTATGAAGTGTGCTGTAACTGAGAGTAGTGCTCGTGAAACCTGTGTCTGGATAGAGTGTGTATTTATTATAAATGTGTCACTTCCCAATATATTTACAAATAGACTGGCTATCTTTTTCTCCCCCCCGTTTTAACTTTAATTCTTTGATTACACAGCCTTTTGAGTACCTGCATATATCTCCAGCATCGGTGAGTTAAAACGGCTTCTCCATTATGCCACAGAATCACGGTGCTGATCATAGGAAAATATTTGCAATCAAAAGACAGGTAGCCTGGCAGATGACTCAGACTGCTTGTGCAGACATCATTTATGGAAAGAAATAAACAGATAAGGAAGTCTTGGTTTTCTAAAAAAATCTCTATGTCGGTAAGCCTGTTTCCCTTTTAGGGGTTTGATCCTGCAAACGTCCTTAGTAGCGAGTGAATTTACTTTTGAGCAGAACTGCTTGCAGATTGTGGTTCTTAATCATTAAAAATGGGAATGTTTTATGTGCATTTGTACCAATTGCTGGACCTGAAATTTGGATAGAGGAGAGAGCAAATTAACACTAGAATATGATTGTTCCTAATTTAGTGCATCATTGAGTCTCACGTTTCCTGCTCTGTGGGTTTCTGCTATGTAAATATTGCGGTGGTGATGCACAATCTGTCTCCACTTTGTGCCAGTAATACTTAAATTAGGGGTCGCCTGAAGGAAGATTTTATGCTAGTTGCGGCATTGTCAGTTAATTATCTTAAAGGTTATTTGCTATAATCCAGTTTGCCTCTTTTTGAAAGAAAAAAAGTTGCAGCTAAATATGTTTATCTTAGTTGCAGCCAAGCCCAGGCTAGTTAAAAAGCAAAGTCCCGATGTCAGAACAGGGAGTGCAGATGAGCGGGAACAGTTTGCCTGTGCTTCTGTGGCATTCAAGTGGGAGACAAATGTCTTCGGTAGTGAAGTTCATATATAAGATTGTGCATAGGGTCTCACTTTCTCCAGTGCCGTATAAAGGTTTTCTGTACATTTCTTCGCTTTCTGGTGGGTAGAAATAGATTGGGGGGGGGGGGGCGCCTTCCCCATTCCCCTACATTTCTGATACTGCAGATGTTGTGCATTAGAAATGCTAAAAAGGTCAAAGCAGAAATGATGCTTTCATCTCCGGGTAAAAGCATGACAAGGTATTTGCTATTGCTCTGCCCATGTCTTTGCTAGGCTATCGCATCCCCTCTGTGGTACCGGGGTGTTTCCAATACATCCACGACTACGATCTTTGGGTGCTGTCCTGAGCAGTTATTTCAGGGTCACTCTTAGGATGCTGTATGCCTGTATCTCTTTGTTCTGTTCTCTAGATTTTGAAGTGTAGCTGTCTTCGTGCAAACAATTTAGAAATAGAAAATGTAAGACTGGTTTTGCCCGTTGTTCCGATTTACAAAGCTTGGCTCTCTTACAAAAGGCATCGTTTTAAACATACTGCTGGTGCAAATGTGTAGGCAGGTAGATGCAGAAAGAAAAAAGTCAAGCGACATACTCAGCCAAATATTGTTTATGTTTATGATGTGTATAATGCTATTCATTCAGCTAAATTTAGTGTCAGAAACTCATCTAAGGAATACCCCTATCATATGAACAATAGGTGAGGAGACTGGGCTAAATTTAACTCCAGTTCCAGTATTAAACAATCGTGAAGCCAAATGTTTAATATTGAAGAATTCTGTATTAGGCAAGCATTAGTCTTTGGACTTCTTTTGAAGCTGTTATTTTACTGACAGAATGCTGGTTTCTTGCTTATATCAGCCATTCAGGGGGGTTTTGTTTGGGGTTTGGGGACTTTTTTTTAATAAATGCTTTTAAAATAGGTTATAAGCTTCTATAATCAGCTGCAAGAACAGATTTGCTGAGCGTTTGCAGTTTAGGCTATTTTTTTAACCAACCAGGTGGCATGCTTCATATATTTTTGCACGTAGCCGTCTATCAATAAAAAAGGACTGGCAGGTTAATATGTGAACTTCTGGATCTTGTACCACTGCCGTATGGCCGGGCTTCATAACAAAATTGGAAAAATATTTTTCCATGTAGTGCTGCAAACTTCTTAACCGAGTTTGCGATTTGGTATTATAAATGTGTCAGTAAGAAGAGCTTGGACGGTCTGATTACTTCATCTTTTTTCCAAAACAAACATATCTCACTGAGGGAGCCTCTTGCTCCGCGTCCTAGCGACATGCTAAAATGTAAGTAATAACTCTTCCCCTACCACCTCCTGACAAATACTCCACACGGCGGTTTTAGTAATCCTCGTGTCCTAATGAAACACCTCTTCTGTTTTCCTTTTCCTTTTATTATATTAAAGTGTTCATGTCAGTAAGACTAAAAATATAGCCGTGGTTAATATGGTTGAGACTTGCATGGTTTTGCCATGTTATTAATCAAAGTTGAAAGCCTGGAAAAAATAAATGTGAGGGATTTGTGCGGCTGTTTGTGTGGTAGATAAGTTACTGGTCTGCAGTCTCTGGGTTCATAGTTTGTTATTAATTGGGTTTAAAGTTTGATGCCCTTAGTCAACAATATTTTATACTAAAATACAGTAATAAGCTTTTATAATCTATTCCAGTTTGAGAGCTACAATTGCCGTAATAATCTGGTTTTGAGAGAAGGCTGAACCAGGCTACTTCATCCTGGAGGCTGAAATGCTTTGACATAGTAGCCCCCAAATGTGAATACTGAGGTCAGGAAAAATTAGGATCTCGGATGAGCACTGCAGAATTGGAGATGCTGAGGCAGTGTCCAAACAGAAGGAAATTAGAGAGCTAACCAGCTAGCCAAAACTGCCTGGGCTTATCTGACAGAGATATAGTCCTGTTTGAGGGGTTGTTTTGGTTTGGCTTCCAGGTTGTTTTGGTTGTGGGGCTTGATTTTTTTTTACATTTCTAATCTGACTGAAAAATAGCGTATCTAGGAAATAAATGATAACGTCGTATTTTGGACGATTAGAAGACAAATGTTGAAAAAGTACATTTTGTATTTTATACAACTATTTTTTAAGTGCTTTCTTTTGTCTAAAACTTTGAGATCTAAAAATGAAAAGTGCTTAAAAAGAAAAGTATTATTTCCATATCATTTCAATATTTTTCCAGTAGAATTGCATTACTAGGGGATATGATTTTCAAAATTAAAAAAATTCATCCTAAAGAAAGCAGGGAAAGTCTAAATATGAGCTAAACGTCAGAGTGTGTTCAAAAATGAAAAAGAAGGATATTAAACATTGTTCTGGTAGTCTAAAGGACAGTTTCTGTTCTAAATTTCTGAAGTATTTGTACCTGATTAAAAAGGGAAGTTATCTTGTAAATCCAGATTAACTGAGTCCAAGGAGGTAGAGTTAGTGGGAGAAGTTACTAGCTTATTTCAAGAAAAAGATGTGACTTCTATCAATGAAGGTACAATAGTCTTTACTATGTAAGTAACTAACTCCTGTGATTACTTTACCAATACACTGGATACAGGAATATAATCCCTTCTATATGCATTTAGTATTTATATATGACAAGAAAGTAAGACACTGAAAATGCATTTTTGAGCCATTCGACTTGTAAATACATCAGGCACAATATCATTATCGTAACACGATCTTCCCGAATTGTTTGGTTTTTAAATAAAATTCACACAGAAAGAAAAGCAGAAGACTAAAGTAAGAGGTTGCTTACACATTTATCTCATGTACAAATTTATAAATGCTTTCAAAGGACCCACACAATAAACCAGGGAATAGCTAAACACTGCTGCCAAAGTCACCTGTCACGTAAGGATTATTTAGAGTTAAGGTAAGTAATTCACAAACCCAAGCTGTAACATGGGTTGAATATTTCAGATCCCACGGGGCAAAACAGAAGAAATATCTGTACATGCCACATATGAATGCACAGAGTGCTTCTAAGAAGACCTTTAGCATATGTTTCTTGCATTATATTCTGTGCCATTGTATATCATGTTCCCGGTGGCTGAGGAATAATATATGTGAACTCCAGCAATTTGACAAACTATACGGTTTCTTTTACGGACCTTTCCAGGATTATGAAAAATCTTAGGAATGCATTTATTTACACAGCATCTACCCAACAAAGGAATGGAAATTTCCAGCAGTGGCTCCCTTATAATGCTCTTTGTTTAGGAAAAGCTACCCCAAGCCACTGTATCTTGGAGACGATGCGCCCTCGTGCTTGGGCCAGATCCAGCTCCCACCGCCACCCGGGGAGGTCTCTCCCCGCTGCCCTCCCTCTCCCGGCAGTGCCGCGGCCCCCGGGAGGGTTCTCTGTGTATGGCCCCAGCCACGAGGGATCCATCCCGTCCCAATCCAGCCTGTGGGTGCTGGGAGAGCCGGACCATGCCCCGGGGGTGGCAGGCTCCTCCAGGCTGCCTCCTGGGAGGGATGTGCTGGAGCATCCCTCTGGCATGGGGCAGTGTGGGACCCCATCAACCCGCAGGGATGATATCGCACTTTATAGGGCATTATATCTCGGGGCTTTATGCCGAGCTGGGGGTGAGGAAGCAGCCCGGCTCCCCGCTCCCCTCGCCCAGGACAGACTGCAGGCAGAGCTTGGAGGTGCCACCAACTAAGCTGGATCCCATCCCAGAGCGATGCCAGCAGCACAGGGTACCTCTGTGCACGCTGGGCTGCAGCGCTGTCAGCCCTCACTCCAAGGACACAGGGCATTTGCTGTCGTTTATGTTAATTAGGCAATGTGTATTCCTCATGCTGCAGAGTTGGGGATTCAGGGATTTGTGATAAATTGCCACCTTTTATGAGCTGCGGCCTTAAGAAGTATAGGCTCAGGTGCATCTCTATGCAAAGATGGAGAGCACTGGTGGGATTTAAGCACGGGCCACTGTTATGTTGGTTTATCTTTTTTAAAAGTGGCCAAGTGAAATTTTAATGTGAAAATTGATGAATAAATAGAGATCAAGAGAGCTCGTATTAGTACTCAAAGTTTCTCTATACAATTTTACTATTTGAAAAAGATTTTGGGAATGTGTTTTGTGTCACAGTTGAAGGCTTTTCTTTTAGAAAGATCCATCTGGGGGCAAATTTCGAACCTTTACAATGGAGCAGAAGGGGCTGTATTAGCTAATTGCTTGTGCTATACTGGTTCCTACACTGGCGCAATCAGTCCTGAGGGAGTTATGCCAGGTGGGGAGAGAAGGAGACAGATTTTACTACGTGGGGCTGCAAAAGCTCCTAAGCAGGGCAGAAACTCATACAAAACATTTTCTTGCCAACTGCCCCCCCCTGCCCCCAGCAGGCATTCGCTGGCTCTTAATCTGTTTTCCTCCACTCATTAAAGACCTGTGTCCAAAACGTGGGGGGAGAGGGGCTCGGATGGCGCTTTGACATTTCCCGCAGGGAGAAGTTTCTCTGCGAGCCGGGAGCAGAAGGACGGATGCTGCGCCCCTCCGTAGCCTTTCTACCCACAGGTAGAGGAGGCGGCTGCTGTCCCGGGGAACGCGGGCCCTGCAGAGGGCAGGGGATGGCACCCCTCTGGGTTTCTCCTCGGCAAGGCATGACCCCTCTGTCCTTGTCGCCTCAAGGAGGTGCATGCAGGGTCTCGGTGAGACGGGGTGAGTGCCCTTGCTTTTGGAAGGGCCATGCCGTGCCGGCGTGCTCCCAATGCAGGCGATGCTTTTTTGCGGGCACGGAGTGAGGAGACACCCATCGCTGCAGACACCTGCCCGCTGTCGTGCCAAAACCTGTGCACCAAGCAACCCGCCGAGGCAACTACCCACCTCCCGAATTCCTCTTTAAAAAGCATTAACAAGCACTCATGAGCCTCGTTTCAATTTCCAAAGCAGGATCTAACCAGAGATGTAATGTTCTGACCAGATGGCTCTTTTTAAGGCTTACTGAGGGAATTCAGAAGCCTGTATGGCCAAAATACTGTTTCAGTTAATTCAAGTAGCAGCAGTCTTGCTGCCTCTTGACTCCTCTCTGTGCTAGCTGGCATTTTCAGCGACCTGGAGAAGCTCTCTGCAAAAGCTCCGTCAGCTGAAATAGAGAATGGCAGTAAAAAATGTCTGTTCAATCCTATTCAGAAAATGAATCTGAAATTAGAAAAAATACAGACTACAAAAATAGCAGTGATTCCATTCTTGTTGACAAAGCGAGCTTCACTGTTTTTACTTTCCTCACCTGCGTTGTATTTTATAGCTACCTTCCCCTTCAGTATCAAATGCCTTTTGTGTGTCCTGTAGTCATTTACTTCCAGCTGAAATTTTCTAGTCTGTATTTAATAAATTGCTTCCATGACTATAAACCTCAAGTTAATTCTAAATGACTTAATTAAGGGCATCTGAGGATACTGAAGTCTTAATATTAGTTTTCATTTTTCCGTATAATAACCATGATGCTCACTAGGGAAAAAAAAATGCATGGTTGGATAGGATGTTTGTCCAGGAAGCTGCTTTTGTGCTATAAAATAAAGATTTGCTTGGCAGCAGCAAGCGTGCTCTCTAGGATTCTTCCGTTCCCGATACGTTATAAGACAGAGGATGGAAACCAGTGGAGAATATTCCTGATTTCTAGGACTTTCTTCTGTTTCTTTAATTTTATTCTTTGCTACTCTAAAGGAGCATGCAGGAAGGCAACAACCACAATGAGAAGGAAACGAAAGAAAACACAAAGACAGCAATAAAAACCTTCATGTCTGCCTTTCATTCAGGGATCTTAAACAGGCTGTTTGCTCAGTGAGAGGTAGAGACTTTGGTGGCTTGAAGGAGTTTCTGGAGCTGGACCAAGCAGGATCCCCTGGCTCATCCCAGCCTAAGTAGCTGTCCCCAGTGGCTCAGGCAGCTTGGGGGGCTCTAAGAGGGAAATACAGCTTGTCTGGCTCACATAGCAGGGCAAGACCCTTATCCGTGGGCTGGGAATGATAATGTCAGGCGGAGGAGAAGTAAAGGACCTTGTAGGTCCCTGTTCTTCATCTTTCCTGCCCCACTGTGGACTTGAGGGATCACAAAGTCCTTCCTACCTGTTGAGCTTTAGAAAGGGCTTTTTCCGTCAGAGTTCTTGTACTGCTGCTAGGAGGTTATTTGAGGTAAAAATTAATCTCTATTTCATGTTGTTGTTGCTCTTTCTTTCTCGACCTTTTGTGTCCTTGTAGAGGTAGAAGCCTATCTCATACAAACAGGCCTGCTTCAGGCATTACAAACTGATTTATCCTCTGAACTAACTAACTGTTTCTGCTCTGGTGGAAGTTTACACTGGTGAAAAGAGACAAAAGGTAGTGATATTTAATGTTTTCTTCATATCAACAAAATGGCTACAGAAACTTGCTGGTGTTGATACTTTGCAGAATTCCCTCCCCATTCATCTCTTCCTTCAACAGATCACAGAGACCCACTGAGCACCTCCTCTTGCCAAAAAGACATTTTTGACAAACCTTTTCAGGGATCGTTTATTTTCCCCGAAGATTTTGTGTATAAGTGTCTTTCCTCCCATAATGTTGCTACAGAAAAGGGGCAAATGTCAAAGGGTTCAAAGGAGAGGATACAGAAATACGTAACCCAGAAAGCTCTGTTTGTGTAGCTTGCTGTGCGTGGAGTCTTCAGTTTGTCATATGTGACTACGCTAGTTATTTGGGCATTTCCTACCCACTGCAAAGATGCTAAAAGAAGACCAAGAGTTGTGCGTCAGCCTGATCTGGAGGCAGGACAGGCCTGAGCAGAGATGAGTGCAAGACATTATCTTGTTATAGCCTGAAAAATGTGCTCAGTTGACCCAGATATCATTGAACACCTCCTAGCAGCTCGCTAACCTTTGGAAGTTCATCACTAAAAGGTGGAATCGTGACCTAGCTCTTTATGATGGCTCTTTGGCTACAACTTCCAGAAGAAAAAATTAATTAGACCTGCATTCAGCACCATCACAGCTGTTAGCTTATTTCCTACTCTTGACTTTCCCAAAACTATGGTTTCAACCTTCTGTTTCAAGAGAAAGTCATTCCTTTGTAGTCAGCATAATCACTCCTCCCCCCAGGCAGAGACCCAACTCCATTTGCTGCGACCAGGACTCTCTTCTCTTTTGTTCATTACCTGTAAGCAAATCCAAGCGTTCTTTTTAAGCCCCAAAGCAAAGATTTCCAAATTTCCTCTGCAGGGGGTTGCTTAAAGAGTGTCTGTTTTCATTTAATCCCAGGAGAATTATCTTCCTGAATGTCATGCTTTTTAGGAGGACCCTTTGCCATCCACCTGCTTCCTTCCCTTCTCAGAAAAGCAAATCTGCCCTTCTTCCAGAGCACAACACTCTTATTTCCTTGTAGCAGTTTAACATTCTGCAGGATTAGAGATAATGTTCTCAGACGCAAGCAGATTTTACTGGGTTTATTCCATGTGTTTTTGTGGTCTCCAAAAAGTCATAACTAGACCTTTGGGATTTAGAAGTGGGCGAGCCACTGAATTACCATGGAAAGAATTAATGTTTCTCAGGTAACTGTGGATCAAAGATTTCTTGCATCTGTGGACTTGAGGATGCTTGTCTATACGTGTTCTCCATTTCCCCTTGTGGGAGGTACGCAAGGTTTGCACTGGCCAGCTGGCATCGCCCGTTCTGCTCGTTTCCATTTATCCTGGCATCTGCCCGCGAGTGCTGATACCGGTCGCAGGGGCTGGGAGGGGACTTACATAATGACTTATTTGGACAATGGCTGTATTCACACAGCCTCTGGCCCGCGCCACTCTGGTGACGCGGGAGCTCTGATTCACGACATCTCCTAGTGCTGAAGGGGGTGGAGGAGAGAAGGGTGGCTGGCTCTCTGGTCCCCCTACGGCCATTTCCCCTAGGTCCTAGGTGCACGTCCTCTCAGAAGACAGCCAAGTAGGACGAGGAGATAACCCGACTGCCAACCACTCATTGCAGGCATTTGGTCTGCAAAGGAAAGCATTGGTAGCTAAACCATTAAGACAAGTAATTGAAGAAAAATAAATCATCGGCAGGGCAGTATTTCCAACCCTGTGACAGCAGAGTGCTGTCAAAGGACCTCCCCTCTCTCATGAGTTTGCTTGTCTTCTGAGCAACAGTCACCTAACTAGTGGCAGAGACTTTTTTCGCAATTCCATAAGCATTAAATATACCTTAGACCTATACTTAATTCAAAATTCAGCAGCAGGTGCTTTCTTGTCCCTATTGCAATTTCATGGAACATGACCTTGGCTTGCTTCTCCTTTTCTTCCACTGGCCCGGGTTCCCAGAGTCCACCCCATGCCAAAGCCCTACGTACTCACCAGGATCCCCTACCACCTCCAACTCTGCCATCTAAATCACCTGACTAGATCCCCAAAGTAAACTGCTTTTGAAAAAGTTGTCTGGCTCTACATAGTGGCCCAGGGCAGCCCATACATTGACACACACAACAAATGAATACAGCACTATTGGCTATATTCTTTCATGTGATACAAGACAATTGAGGGTTTTTTTCTACTATAGACAAGCCACAGGCTTAATGTAGTCTTTATAAATATCTTTAAAAAAGGCCTGGCCACTGTCACGTGGGAGTTAAAGTTCTTGGCTACATGTATGATGAGATCTGGTAGAACAGGCCATCAAATCAAATGCTTATTAGCAAAGGTTTACCAATAGTCAAGGTAATTAATAACAACAGCAGCGGTTCCCGAAACAAAGCACAGAGTTCTCACAGCCAGTGCTCACGTTTGGAGTCCCATCTGCAATCGATCAGGAAGCCAGTACACTTTTTGGAACTTACAGGACTTATTTGGTACTTCAGAATTCATATACGTGCTATGCATCAGGAAAGCCGATCCTCACATTCAGTGCTGATGCAGGTTATTAATCATTTCCAGTGGTCTAAGAACCAAGGGTCTGCAGTAACCCTCGTAGTGAGTTCATTGCAGTCATCGGGATGGATGTGGATAGAGGCACAGATAACCACAGACAGAGCAAACGCTGAGGAAAAAGCCACAAGCATTCCCAGGTGCAGGAGTTCTTCCATCTTGTCAGCCAAAGGGGACTAGCTCGTCTGATCACTCTCCCACATGTCCCAGAACAATTATTACTTTACTTTAATTAACTCATGTACTTTAATCCAAGCCACAGCTCAGAGAGAAGTGTGTCACATAACTACGAGGTGCCTTAAGTGTTCTGTATCGTAACAGTTTTAGCCAGCTTGTGTCTCTTGTTAACCCAGTGGTACATAAGGAAACAAAAGATGGTGGGAGTAAAACCCCATGTAACATTGCATATTATGTAAAAAGGTTTCAGGAGAGATGAAGAAGTAGAAAACTTTACTTTCCCTGATCTTCTGGAAAAATGCGAAAGGTACCTCACTTGTGATCCTGTCCACCCCCTGTTGTAGTCAAAGTCAACACACTTCTACCACCCATGACAAACGCTAGCAGGAGAGTTGGCTGTGTCGTTTCTTCCCCTTTCCTGGTTCCCCAGAACATATTGACCCCCAGCCGATACAGAAATCATTGAGTCTGAATCCCCTCCATTTACCTTCTAGAAAGGTAAAATGCTTCTTGCCATAGAAAAATATACTCTGTTTATGAGACGGTTGCATAGATTTACCAAGCTCTTAACTACTCCCAAAAGTTTCACAGAGCAGATGTTCCTAGATGCTGCCACATACAGACACACACAAAAAGAGGAAGTCTTCATGTTCCAGGAACCACTGCATTAACAGGTTCATCTTCTGGCTGTGGCAAATAACAGACCAACACTGAAACTCTTTCTGCTACTTGATATATGTCATTTCTTATACGTAAAGGAAATTTTTAAGGATGACGTATAGATATGACAAGAGCCATGTCCAAGATCCATGGCAACACACGGCCAGAGTTTTCTTCTGAGTTGTCAAAGAAGAGCCTTCGATTATATGTTGAACTTTGTTAGGTCTGAGTTGGATTTAGTAGTGGCTACATTTATCCAAAAGGAGGTTCATAAGGTACAAGCTTAAGCTTTGCCAAACTGATGTCTTACCAAGTTTGGTACCGAATCTCTTCGGTCTCTCCACAGTCACCTGGAAACCTATTGCGTTAGATATTCCTAATGCATAACTTGATTTGCCCCCTTTTTTCATTAGCCTGTATCTTCAGCTCCTGACCTGTGAAAATGACTGTTCTTTATCAACTCTGCCTTATCGCTTCCCTTGTCTGTAGGCTGGATCTTTGTATCACTTGGGGCTGACCATCCTCAATTCTCTTTTTTTCCAAGACTATCATTTTTTGCTGTTTCCTTCTGGGGAAAAAATAAATAAAAAAAAAACCAACCTAGCAGCTTTCTATAATTTTAATTCCCTTCCAGCTGTTTCCTGTATTTGCCAAAAGCCCCCCCTCCCTTCCATTCTCAAAGCACTTTAGGACATATTGAAATTCAAAGTAGAGCTGTTAGGGCCTTACTTAGCGTGGCCTGCAACTTGCATAAATAGCTGTTACGTTTTTAAAGATGTTACTACTGTTTTAACAGAGCATTAAATGTCATTGTGAATTTATTGCATTCAAATACTGCGTGGTTCCTGGGGGATGCAGCAAATTGCAGAGTGCTGGTCCTGCATCGTTCAGCCTGGAGAAGGTGGCCTGGTACAAGAGATGGAGGTGGGGAAATGACGACTTGGTGGGCTCTGCGGGCAGCTCCAATGACCAGGTGGAGAGAAAGAAGAGGAGCCAGATGGGTTCGCCACCTTCTTGTTGCTCTGCTCTCACAGAGCTACCCAGAAGGAAACACCTTTGAGTCTTCCCTCGCTTGCCGGTCGACTGGGAAGGACTCTTAGCGAGTCCGCACGATGAGCCAAATGGGAAATGTTGCCTGTTCACCTTTCTTCCTTGCTTTCTCCCTGATGGTCTGCGCTGACAGAGGCACACAGTGATCAGGCTGAGGGAAGCCAAAGGTTGTGCAAACACAGACCCTCTGCTGAGCTGTGCTGCCTTCACAGCTGTACAGCGTAGGCCAGCCAAAGTGCTCTTACACCTTTGAGTGAGCAGGTGGGTGCCAGAGTCACCCGATTTCTGACAGGGCTTCGCCCTTAGCACGTTCGCTCTGTTGCTGCGTGAAGGATGGCACTGGGTAGGGACAGCAGGGTATGCGCTGCGTTGCTGAAAACAGGGGCGGCATCTTTGGCCCATGAAGCCACCCACTCCTCAGAAGGGCTGCGCTTCCAGCCAGCGGTACAGCAGGTGCCGCAGCTGTCCTCCGTTCCCCAGCTTCTCATCCCACCTGAGTTACTTGCACCCGTGCATCATCACCCGAAGGCTGCACCCACCGACTGCAGCTCTGCCTCCCGGCTGCTCCTTCTCCCAGCTCCTCCATCAGCCTTTACCGGGAGGGCCTGTCTCTTCCCAGGGCAGGTCTGACTTGTCTGACTCGCCTGACGGGAGGACCCTTTTGCAGCTTTCTGAAAAGGCTCCCACTGAATGATGTATGCGGCCACATGGCGCGCGAGAACCGCAGCCACCCAACGCGATGGATGCAGACCCCAGCCTCGCACCATGCACCCGCCGTCGCTCCCATTCACGCCGCAAGCTTCCTTAAGAGCAGGCCCTTGGCCCCACAGTTGAACTACTGGAAGTCTAAGTATAGGCTGGAAGCGTGAGATTATTGAGAAAATTAGCCAAAAAGAAAATTTAGATCTATGACTAAATTAATCCCCACATGAACGCTATCAAAGCAAATGGTGTTTATAGAAAGTCTTGTTTTCTTTATATCCATGCAAGAGAAAATCAAAGGAATGCTAAAGGTAAATTTCATCTAGCAGAATTGGAAAAGAGAGCATGGGGACAAAGCTATAATTACTGGTATTTCCTATCTGTTGAAACCTGTGGGTGAAAAGAGAGGCAGTGAATAGAGTATATTCAATGGCATTAAAATCGGTTTCTTTTTCTGGACTTTAGCTCAACACTGCAAATTAGCAGGGAGAAAATGAGCCTCAGAGTGAACAGGCAGAGAAGCCAACTTCTTCGTGTTACTCTTTGCTGTGAGGAAAAAAAAAGCATTTTTTTCCTTCAGGAATTCAAATTCCTAGCAACCCAAACTACAGCTGCACGCTGACAAGAAGAGAACGTACGGCAGATCTCAAGTGGTTCAGTGTTCATGTGTCCACACACACACTATTATCCTGGTTTCCTTTCTAAACATGTTATTTTAATGAAGCGAGGACAGGCATACTGTTTAATTAACTCCTGCTTTCAAAAAAGGCATTCTGACCCAGATTCATCATGCTCCAACTTAGGCACCTGCCGAGAGAGGTACCTGACTTCAGAGCATCCTGTGGACAGTCAGTGGAAGGGATAAGACCCTCCCGATCATGATTCGGGCCACCAGAGATCAGAATTGCCATTGCTAGGTGCCCGTCTCTTTCTGCAAACTATTGCAGGTATTTAGGATAACGGTGCTCCCAAGGCAGCCATTTCACAGAACTAGGAAGGATGATTCCAGACCTTAACATGTCTCTACTTATCGCTGTCATCCCACACACAAATTCCTCCTTTAAGCAATAGCTATTATTTGACTGAATGCCTATAGAAAAACAGGCACAACGAAACCATGTTTTTCTTACAGTGAAAAAAATGTATCATCTTGCAGTTTGAGATCACTGCGTAGACCTGAATTATTCTGAAGAAGTCCTATGTCATGGAATGTTTACTTAGTTCCCAATTTATTTTCTAATAAATGGAGTAGTTTGAGGCTGCATTTTCTGTAAAGTTTTAAAAGTATAAGTGAAAATGGCTGAGACGTAGCTAAGATAAAAAATGGTTTATTATTATTATTAATAATAATATAATAATGATAATAATAATAATGTTGTTGTTGTTGTTGTTGGGGTAATATAGGGTTGACTGGTTACTCTGTAAGCAAGAAATGCGATTTGAAGCACCTACCATTGAGTATCTGTCAGTCCCATTATTCTCCAAACCCACCTAAAATACTGCAAGCTATAGTAGGAAACCCTACTTAGAATAAAATAATAGTTTTAACTATTAGGTTTTTAATGGCTTTAATACAACCTGTTCTTGCTTGCAACAATATTGATTTGTATTAGATTACTGTTTAAGGTGGGTTTTTGTCTTAACTGTTCTAGAATGGGATTTAGTATTTCATTAATACTGCTTCAGTCAAGCTAGATATGTCACCGGAGCAACACATTTCCTAAACATTTTTGTAAACGGGTTATATTTTCAGTTCACTTATGAGCATCCTCTATTTAATGATGATCAAGCCTTAAAGGAAAGCCAGAAAACAATGAACGGCTTGCTCTCCTCTGCTTTTCTCTCCCTATGCACGCACAGCCGCACAAGCTGCTGTCGTTCTTACCCTGTTCTCGGGTAGGCTCGCTCGCCGTCAGACCTAAGACCCGCCTGTGATCCCCCATCGACTGCAGCCGGACATGGAAAGGGTGCGCAGTGCTTCACAGAGACGCCCTGCCCAACGCTGGGGCCGGGGAAGGGATTATTGCGTCTTTGTATTTGTTTTTTACAAGAATGTGTCAAAGTACTGTCAGAATTACAAATAAGATTTCTTTTTTTTTTTTGTCTGCTGAACTTTGGCATGTCTTGAGGCACCGTGTTTTATCTTCAAAATCCTACCTCAGCAACACATGTGTGCATTAAAGCATCCAAAGGAACAAGTCAGGTTTGGCCCTGTTTAAAACGTGTCTTCTGTTTAACTATGATTCATAGTGAATTATTTTAAACTTGCCCCCACGGTATCAGCACAAAATCCCTAGAAATACCAAGTGACTTCTGAAACCTGCCCTGGCTCCCAGATGGCCACCGCTGAGGCACGCTGGCCGGTTCTGCATCCGCTTGGGAAAATTCCCCATATGCAGCCCTCAGGTGGGCTTTACCTTGGCTCCGGAGCAGATTTGGGCAAGATTATCGAGGCAGCCACTTGTTTTTTCAGCGTTCACCCCGGCCCCTGGCTCTAAGCACAGGCCCAGCCTATCCTTAGCACCAGCGACCTGATGGAGAGGTGCAGCAGCACAACCTCAACCCGCCCCCAAGTCGGGAAACCTTCCCTCGGCCCCCCTAGACGCTGTCTCCTGACTAAGGTAACACTGCGGGCTTGGCCCTCTGCCCGCAGACAGTTTCGGGCCGGCCCTGTGGCACAGCCCCAGCGCCGGAGGGTGACGCTGGACGTGGGGACCAGGGCTGCCCCCCGGCCCGGTGGCCGCCAGACCCCGCCGGCTGGCACGCACGGCCTGGCTGCTCTTGGCCCTCGCTCTTTGCCAGCTAGCGAGGCTGAAACAGGCAGGCTGCACAGCGGGCTTCTCTTTTCTCTTTGCCTCCTCTTTGGAGCGCTCGGCACCCACCGCATTTCTTTAAACGCATTTGCCCCGTCTCCGCTAGTTTGTCTCCTAAAACTCGCTCAGGATTCCTGTGGGAGCTAACGTTTCTTGCCGCGCGGCTGTGTTTTTACAGAGAAAGACGAGGAAAGTGCGATTTGCCGAGGTCCTCTCAGGAAGTTTATATTCTCTCTTTTCCAGGGAGCGTTTACTTTCCACGGGAGCATGATCGACATGCCATTACTGAAGCAGGCACAGAACATTGTTACGCTTGCCACAGCCGTCAAGAAAAAATGAGCTGGTAAATGAAGCTCTCGCCATGGGGCCCCAGTAGCTCTTTTAAAAGATGACTTTAAGACTTGGGGGAAAAAAAATTAAAGACGTCAAGCTTAAGCAGAAATTCATTTCCATTTTGCAGATCTGTCATAATTTGCTTGCCAGAATTGCTAATTACTAAAACTATTCCCGACTGAAACCACTGCTGGCTCCTGCAGAGCCCATGTACTGCTCGTAGCCTGCAATGAAGTTACATCACGGACGGTGTGACATCACGATAATTGCTACGAATGCGGGACTATGACTTCACTAAAGGAGAAAGGCAAAACAGAAGCTGCGAGCTCTGTTAAAAGAGCGGACGGAGACCAGGTCAATCACTTCTATTTGTATCTACGCTTCATCCCGCTCCGGTGCAGAACTCCCCATCAGAAAGGGCAAAGCCTCGAATAATTACGCACCGGTTGAAATAATTGCAATGAAAATCATTACCCTGTCCGGGCTTCGCGTTCTGCCGCCCCCCCCCCCCCCCTTCTGCGAACGTGCAACAGCCATTAAAAATATTGCTCCGACAACGTGGGACTCTTGACTTTCTTCCCTTTTTTCAAGCGGTCGCTATTCAGAGCGTTTCCTCCTGGAAGCGTCCAGCCCGGGAAGGGTTGGACGGCAATAAACTTGTAGTTTTCGGAGACACAATGCAGCAGAACTTGTGCATATGGTCTCGAGTCAGATTTACATCACATTAGGGATACGGCTACAGGTCATGTGGGCCGTGTGGTTAACGGGCTTAGTAAAGCTGTTTTGAAGAGGTTAACCCAGCTTGTAGTAAGGGTAAATAAACATAACAACCGGGCATTGTCCTCTATTCAGCATGTACTCTTATATGGAGGGCTAAAGGGTATTGAAGCTGCAGAGGATCAACTTGTGGTTGCCAGAGGACTCCAATGAAGTTTGAAACACCAACAATCAGAGATTTTGTTTCTGTTCCTCATTAAATCATGAGCTTTTGTGCTCAGACTATGAACGACTGTTCTTTAAGAAATTAACAGAATGGGAAGTTTTAAACTATGCACCAACCTTTTCATGACCTACACAGCAGCAATGCTGCTGCACTTAGACAAACACCGCGGGGAAGGCTGTTCTGTTTATTTAAATTTGTAAATAGAAAACAGTTGTTTTTTAGTTTCATTTTTCACCGCCTCCATGGCCATTTTACGTACGGAGTCACAGCGCCTGAGTCCTCCCATCTGCTCGCTCAGTGCGTTTCCCCTCCGTCTCTGAGCAGCGATTTTAAACATTTTGGGTTATTTGGGGTTTAATTAAGGGGAGAGGAAAGCGGGGGGGGGGGGGGGGGGAGGGAAAAAACAAGCCACGGACCAACCCGCCTGGAAGCAGCGGGGAAAGGGAGCACGGGGGCGGCGGGAGCGCCCCGCCACGGCCCCCCCGGGGACGGCGGGGACGCGGGTGGGCCGGGCCCGGGGAGCGGGACGGGGCGGCCCCCACACCCCGGGGACGGCGGGGACGCGGGTGGGCCGGGCCCGGGGAGCGGGACGGGGCGGCCCCCACACCCCGGGGACGGCGGGGACGCGGGTGGGCTGGGCTCGGCGGGGGAGCGGGACGCGGGGCGGCCCATGCACCCCCACCCCGCAGCGCTCCCGGGCCCGGCCGGGGCGGCACCGAGGGGGCGGGCGGGGGGCGGCGGGGACCCCCACCCCAGCCGAATTTTTGGGGATGAGCAGCGCGGTCCCTGTCCCACCGCCACCCCCGGGGCCCGCCCGGGGGCCCGGCGCCGGGTGAGCCCTTACAGCGCGGGGGCCTCCGGGCTCATCTGATTAATTAAAGACTACCCGCTTATATCGCGCCTCGCAGGGTCCCCCACCCCACGCCCCCGCGTTTCAGGGGCACCCTCCGTTATTAATTCTTGGCTGACTAAATTACGGGTAACGCTATTAAAACATTATCAGAACTAATGAGAAACAATTACTTAGAAGATGAGCTGGGACAAGCCGGAGCTGGGCACATGTGTAGTTTTCCCCGCAGATTACGTTAATAAATCATCAGGTGCAAGGCAAGACGGCGGCGAGGCCTGGCGCAGGGAACGGAAAATGAGATTTATGAGATATAGGGGGGGTTTTTTTGCTTTTTTGCATAATTTTTTCATTAATCTCAATAGGACCCGTGCGGCGTAGATTGTTTTATTCCCTTAATACCGCGCGGGGAAGGGGGGGGGGGGGTGGAGAAGAGGATTTCAAAACCGAATGTCTTCATTGTTCTACTGAAGTCTTCGTGCGTGAGAAGCCCGCGGGAGCTGCGCGGCCGCGGAGGCAGCGCGGGGGGCGGTGGAGGCGCTCCCGGCCCCGCCCCGGCCCCGCCCCGGCCCCGCCCCGGCCCCGCCCGCCGCCTCCGCCCCCGCACCCACACGGCGGGGCAATAACCGGCGGGAGCACCTCTGCTGGCGGCTGCCCGCGCAAACTCCCGCTGCCGCGGCTGGGCGCCCACGCGGAGAAATCAAACGTGCAAATAAAATGTGGGACACGCTCAAATTCGTCCTTAAATTTCCCCGACGCACCCCCCCCCCCAGGGGAAAATCCTGCTTCCATCTACTAGTCTCAACGATTTTCGCTTTATAAGAAATAAAACGCGATTTATTTGGTTTTTTCGTTGACTTTAGGAAGCTTTCCGTGTTTTTCCGGCTTTATGCTTCTCCTCTTTCTTTCTTTTTCTTTCTCTCTTTTTTTTTTCTTTCCCGCCTGGTGCTAGGCAAGCAATTGATGAAACAAAACAGATTATAAGATTAGCAGCAGGATTTTGTGCATATTAATGATAGGGAAGGGCACCGAATGGGTTTGTAATTGCAGATCTTGCGCTTGGGATTGGGAACTGTAGCCCTGCTACAGCAAAGACCCCCCTGTGAGGTTTTCACATTGGAACTTAGGGGAAAAGTGAAAAAGTAATTACCAGAGCACAACATTGAAATGTTAAAGCACTTATTCTTTCTTTCAGCGTTCTGTTTTAAAGGGGGAAAACGGGCAAAATGGAAAATAAATTACTTTCAAATAAGTAGGTTAGCACCTGAATGCTGGTGCGCATTTTCCCTTCTTTTTTTTTTTTTTCCTCTCTCTTTTTTTTTTTCTTTTTTTTTTCAAATTCTAGCAATTATTTAGCAGGGCACTTGCTTCTGAACCTACCATCCAAACAGCAGAAACGGGGGGAGGGAGGCAGGGAGACCTCGGGAACAGAGGGGCACTCCGCCTGTGAGCTTTGAAGCGAATATCGCCAGGAAAGCTGCTCAAAGCTGCGGTTTGAAATTTAGAGGGATTGGGTTGGGTTTTTTTTTTTTTTCCCTTTTCTTTTGGTTTTGTTTTGAAATCGGGGCTTAAAAGGCAAAGATTGTTTTGGTTTCCTCTTCGACACCAGCATCAAACGGTATTTTAGCAAGAGATGCATTTCACAGCCACAGACCCCTTCCAGGAACGGCGTGTTCCCTGCAAGAGCCAGAAGTAACCTGACACTGAATTTTAACTCTTATTAAGGCTCCCTCCTTCTTCCTCGGGCTGCTTCAGTCCTCCTCCTCGGAGCTTACTCCTCCTAAAATCTGGATTTTTTTGCGTTTCAAAAACACAGTGCTCCTTTACTGACTTTTGTAATCATTCTCTCCTGTGATTAACAGCAAAAGCTGGCTTAGGTTTAATGGCACTTACTCGCGCGTATTGTTTTAATTCTGCTTTCAACGGAAAATAAATGTATCTGGTGGAAATTAGGCTTTGAAAACTTTTTTTTTACGAGCCAATAAAACGGAGTATCTGCTCCTCAGGCAGTAATTTCTGATTTCGAATTGGAGGGGGGCAAATAATTAAAAAATAAAAAAAAAAAAAAGGAAACCCAACTTTGACTCCATTTCGTCCATCCCATCGCTCCAACCCTCTTCTCCCACCTTCTCCTCCCTCAGGTTCAGAGCATGGCAAAGCTGCGAGGCAGGGCTATTTTTTAACTACTATTTTAAAGATTAAAAAAGGGGCGGGGGCGGGGGGAGAAGGGAATAAAAGCCTGCGAGGGCAGCGTATTATTTTCTGTTTTTCCCGGTGCCCTGGGGCTTGGGAGCCGCGCACCCCCCGGGTGCGGAGGGGAGTCCCGGCGGGGCCGGCGGGGCTGCGGGAGGTTTTGGGGTGCTGGTTTTGGCATGAGCCGCCGCGCTGACGGGAGGGGGGCCCCCCACACACACCCCGGGGTCGGGAAGGTGCCAGCGGCGGCCGGGGCGGCGGGAGGGGACCCCCGGCTGCCGGCTGCAGCCGCGGGGACCGGCTGGGAGGGGGATGGATGGAGGGATGGAGGGATGGAGGGATGGAGGGATGGAGGGATGGAGGGAGGGAGGGAGGGAGGGATGGCGGGAGGGATGGAGGGAGGGATGGAGGGAGGGCGGCCCCTGGCCCTGCGGGGAGCGGGACAGCCCCGCGCCTTCCTGGGCTGCTGCCAGGAGCCCCGGCCACCGCAGAGCAAGGGAAGGGGGAAGGGGGAAGGGGTGCCTTCAGCACAGCCCCGACACGGCCACCAGAACGGTCTCCTCCATCCGCCCCCATGCCCGCAGCACCCCGTCAGCCGGGACCAGGGTGCCTGTGGCAAGGCCACCTGCAGAGAGGTACCCGCACCCCAGCCCAGCACCAGTGGTGCCTGCAAGGGGCAGTGAAGAAATTCGTGCCCTCCGTTTCCATCACGCCTTCCTTCCCCCTCGCAGTCCCCACTGGGTATCCTTGTCCCCTCGGTGCACCCCAGGCCTCCCTTCACCCCCCCAGCAGTGGGTGTCCCTGGCTGGGAGCAGGAGGGGGGCTTTCCTCCCCACGTCCAGGGGTGCAGGGCACAGTATGCAGAGCAGAAATGTCCTGCGGGTGCCCATACAGCAAGCAGGGGAGAGATCAGATCCCCTCACTGTGTTTGGGGTTATTGCTTCCCAGATTAAGTCTGAAGCTCCCGGATCGGTGGTAGCAAAGCCAATACCATAAAGTGCTGGTCAGAATGATGTCTTCAGAAATGCAAGAAGCCGATTCCTAAAGCTGTTGTAGGTGCCTGCTGGCATCATTGGAAGCTGATCATCCTGGTGAGAATGAGGAGTGCTAAATGCCTGTGCTACCTTCTTGGGCCTCTGTAATTTAAACTGTGGCTCCACGTAGGTTTGGGTCTTACGCTTGCCATTTTATTCCTATTTCTGCTAGCTCTGCTAATGTTATTAAGTTGTGATATCAAGCACATGCATCAGTCAGGAATTTTCCAAAGAAAAAGAAATTTTCCAATTTTTCGTTCTTGCTGAAGGCAAAAACCTTGTCCCTGTGTGAGACATGCTTACAATAGCCTAGAGTTAATGGGAGACAGGCTCATGCTGCTGGGAAGACCTGGTCCAGGCTTCCTGATACGTGGCTTCATTCCTGGCTTGCTTTTGCAGTAGTCCCTAATATATAGCAGTGTTTGTGCAGATCTGGTACTCTATGGCATGCCACTGGAAACGCCTCATGTTAACTCAGCATGTCCTGTCCTATGTAAAAATGCAGCTCAGATACAGTCAGTGGTGCATGTATCGCTGCAATTCTGACCATCACCGGCAGCCCTGCCTCTGGTTTTGACACCAAGAGGCCTGTGGCTGGATAACATGGAATTAAATACTTGCAGTTGAGGGGGAAACAGGTGGCAGAGGATGTGCAAGGGCCGTCCGGTTACATGGCTGGCATTGCTGTGGGAGAGCACAGGTGGGAGAACAAAAATCACTTCCACCCTTTTTAGTCATCAGCACTTAGGCCGTCAGCAAAGGGTTTGCAAACCCTTTAGAGTTTAAGA
The DNA here is from genome assembly GCF_047370975.1 of Nipponia nippon. Lineage (NCBI taxonomy): Eukaryota > Metazoa > Chordata > Aves > Pelecaniformes > Threskiornithidae > Nipponia > Nipponia nippon. Next base: position 72,855,185 of record NW_028262336.1, on the reverse strand, counting down.
AGGTCCCACAGGTCGGTGGTACTTGGTCAGAGTACAGGGAAGAGCTGCGGTCTCTGCCCACAAGATGCCTCGGAAGGAGCCGGCCCTGCAGAAGCTGCCCATCCCTGCGGGCCCCACGGCGGTGCCGTGCCTCTGCCTCAGCACTCCTGCGACTGCTGGGGTACGAGTCAAAGCCGACCTGTTCATTTGAAAGTGTTCGGGCACTTTCAGCTCCACACCGTGACGCTCTGTTCAGAGACTGCTTAAAATATATAGTGGGTAGAGACATCTATTGCTTGCTTTACAATCAATTTGGAAAAAAACCCAATGGTTCCTCCTGAAAGAAAAAGCCAGTCCTGTACTAATGGCAAAATCTCTGTTGGTGCAGTTCTAAGATTTTGCAAGGAGTTACAAAATCCAGAGGCGAACTGGGTTAACTGACTTCACCATACAGATTAATTGCTGTCTAATATTTTGTTGAATATTAAAGATATGCCAAATTTACAGAAAAGGGCACAGAGTAAGTTCAGTAATAAATGTAAATATGTCTCTACATTGTAGCCATATTAGGCAATTCTTTCTTTAATGTTTAACTAGCATTTGTTAAAGTGGGTGTGTGAGGGCAACGTGTACAGCGCACGTTTGCTGTCACAGCCTAGGGAAATAAGTGTGTCTTTGTGCCTAGGTTTTCCTGAAGCAGGCACGTTCCCGGGTATAGGCAGACGGAGAAAACTGGAAGGCTGTCCCATTTCACGTGGAGGGGAGATGTAAAGATCTGTGCTCGGTTCCTGGCCTTGCTCCCCCTTACTGACATCAGTTTGTGTCAAGTTTACCAAAAAACCCCGCTGCTGTAACACTCCATTTGAGAGGCGCGGGGGAAAGGATAATAAACTTTTTTTTAATTGCTTCCCTGGCTATAAATTAGCATGCATTGGGCTAAATTTTTTTCCGTGAACAAAAGCACAATTGACGGCGAGGCTTAGGGAAAGTAGGGAGGGAGCTCTGAGCCCCAAGGCTCCCCTGCGTATTGAACCTGAGCAGGGGGAGGCCTTGTCTGTGCCCAGCAGTCGAAGGGCACTGAGAACTACAACAAAACAATAGGGATTTTTATGTTTCACTGACTGTTTTTGCAGCTGCATCTTCCCCCCTTTCTCCTCCTCCCCCCCCCCGCCCCGTTATTTCATGTGAGAACCAAGTATGAAAATAGAAGCCATGGCTTTCCCTCCTGCCACAGCCGATGTGCATAAAACCGGGCCAGAAATCACCGGAGATCTGAGGTCAGTTATAAGTCGGTGTTACGGGCAAAAGCAGAAATTGTTTTGTTCTCCTGTATCGTATTTTGTTTCTATTATCAGGAATGTAAAGACGGGGCTGAAGCCCACCGACTGCATTTTGGGTTCAACGTGACCGTCTTTGCATCCCCCAGGCTCCCGATGGCATTTGAGGAGGAGCTGGCAGAACCCACTGAGTTCTGCCTTTGCAGCTCCCCCTCCATGCACGCTTCCCATTCAGCCCTAGAATATCTGATAAACCATCTCTTCCCATGGTAAAAGCTCATATAAGGTGATTTTTCTCCGGAGCTGCCTGTGGAAGCCCTTATGCTACTTCTGTGGTGTATCCAGTTACTGACCTGAACAAAGAGCCGACTACGAGGGAGAAGTAGGTGGGCATGGACCACAAGCTGGAGAGCAAATGTTGAGAGAGAGGTGGCCTAAGGGGTGGGGAAATACTGGTGGAGAGTGGCTGAGAAACGGCTGAGGGATGGGGATGGAGAGGACAGATGCACGCCTGTCCTCTCATACTCTGCGGTGGAGTCATCCCTCGCTCTCCACGTCCGTAGGCAGAAGGGTAGGCAGAAATAGGTTTAATTTTACAGCAAAGGAAAGTGTGAACATCTTCACTATTTGTAAAACAAAAAAAGATGTCTAACTGAAGGCTAGTTGCACAATGAGATAAGTCACTGAAGGAAAGTGGTGAGGTTTCCTCAGAGCAGGGTAGGTAAGCGTCTGCTGCAGGGCCTTCGGGGGGGTGGACTCAGTGAACCCTTTCTAGTCATTTTTTTGATGCTGTAAAATGTACAGAGATGCAACAAAAAAAGGGGGGAAGGAGGAACTTTAGAAAATGACCAAGGGAAGAATAGGAAACTTACTTTCCTACCCCTGTATTTTGTCAAGCTGTGCTTGCACCTCAGTCTCCTCCCTAAACATCTACACCAATGGACTGTTTCCCCCCTTGAAAAATACATTTCTTTCCTTTGGTGAGGAAGGCCTACAACACCACTAGTTAGAAAGATGAAGAAGTCTTTGTATTTTCACGTGGAGCCTTCCTGACTTCAGTGTTCTTCTTACCTTGGTGCACCTTTGCCTCAGGGAGCAGACCGGGGTGGGCTGGAAAACCCAGGGTACGGTCCTTTGAACAGGCAGGTAGGCTGCCTCACCCACCACGCATTCACTTGCAGAGATGGTCTCTCCCCTGAGCTCCTGTCCTGTATCATTTATAAGGAGCCAGGTGTGAAGGGCCCCCTCCCATGAGTGTGGCAAACCTCCCGCCAACCAGAAATCCCAGTCGATGCTGAAGCTGTGACTGGGCAGTTGTGACTCCCCAGGTGCGTTTCCTAATGGGTACTGATTTCATTTCGTCTATCAGCAACACAGCAATGAATCCAGAGCACCAACTCTTTCATGTTGAGGCACACTCCTCCTCCTGCCGTTCAGCTTCTGACAATGTTTATATCCTTTAAAACTCTTTTTTTTTTTTTTTTTAGTTTGTATCTTATTTTAAAATACATTTACCCCAGATGCAATATCATTTCCAAGAGGCAAATCATTTTTTTCTCATTGTATTATAGAACGGAGCATTTGCAAAAATCATTAAAACTCTTGCATTTGAATCAATTTCAGGCTACTCTCCTGTTATCCAAGGCTGTCAGTTATTTTTTTGGTATTATTTTGGATGATTTTTAAATTGGTGTGTTCTCTGCTGTTACTATTACAGTTGTATAAAACATCTTGTTTGCAGAGCTGTGAAATGCTTTAAAGGCATCAATTGAAACGACAAGGCATTGTCCAAATTGAAATTTATTTCCTCCAAAACAGCGTCCTGAACATCCAGGTGGTAATAAACATTTTTCAACCATGTACAAACTGTGAATTGTATTTGAAATTAAATCTCCGCATTAAAATCTGCATTGCTGAACCTCCCGCTGGCAGCCACCATTCTCCTGAAAAGTGACATCTTCCCTGGCAGCGATGGGGTGGGAGTTCTCACACAGATATTACCAAACAATTTCCTATCACTCTTCGGATACGGGGACTTCGTAGCAACATACACCTAAAAAGTACGAAGGATGCAAGGTGTGCGAGGAATACAGGAGGGGGCCACCTCGGGTTTAGTGAGGATAGGTGTTTTTGTCCTGACACACAAGGGTGGAAACTGTTTTACAAACCTCTATTAAAGCAGCATATTGCTGATGTCACAAATTATGTCATTTTTCAGCAAGCTGTTAGGTAGCAGCAGGATACTTAGAGGTCCCAATCTGAGTTCACAGCTTGAGGCCTCATCATCCATTGAAGTCAAGGAAATACTCCAGTCCCCTAGCCCTCTGTTTACAAATAATATATCAAGAATCAGGATGCCCACAAATGAACTTTCAGGCACTGAGCTAAAGGAAAAGGGGTTGTGTGTGTGTATTTTTATATATATACATACATACAATATATACGTGTATATGTGCATGCGTGCATTTGTGTGTAGCACGACTGAAGTCTGCAGTTTGCCATCAGATTTTCTCCAAAGAAGCATTTTTCATTCTTCCTTGGTATATAGAACTGATTCTTCATAACCAATTCTGCGGCCAATTTGCGTGCAGAACCCCCACCAAAGTTAGAGGTATCTGCATAGGAAAGGGGTACAAAGTACTCCCATCCATTTCTCCTTTTTAAAATAGTGGGGTTTTTTAATATCTACTGCTTATAAAATATAAAAGAGCTCTGATTTAAAAAGATATACATAAGAAGAGATGTATCTATAATGGAGTTGGGTGGATTGTGAGAAATAAAATAACAGGAATGTCCGAACGCGTACTAATTAGTACAACAGAACAGCTTGCTGGAGGCTCTCCTCATCTCCTGGATGAACCATATTTACACGTATACGTGTATTTCCCCCCACTAGAGTGGAATATGCCACCGTGTTCTTCTGACAACGCATGTATACCTGGGAGACAACAGCCTATGTCAGAAGACATAAAATACATAGCATGTGGCCTGGGGTTGTGAAACAACCCGAGAGAAGTAATTAAATTCAAAACTAACGGTGCCATACTCATGAGTGGGTGCTTTTACCCCCCACTCCTCCCCATGCAGTAGTGGGAGTCAAAGATGGAGCGTCAAGGCACAGCTTTCAATTGCCTGACTTTTCCCAGTGCGTTAACATCACCCCCCTAGCAGAATGAGGGTACTGGCAGGGAGATGGATTAGATGGCCAAACGAGGCATTTTTATCCCCACGCCCTCTCCCTAAACCGATTCCAATATTTTGCTACTTATTTACTGATGTAGTTGGCTGTAACTTCCTCTACTGGAAATGATATTACGGGGTTGGATTAGCTTCTCCTCTATAGCGTAGCCCTGATTTAATTACTGCTGCAGCTATCCCCCACTATCTGCACAATAAATGCGGTTGCTTACAGAAACATGATTACAGGATTAGAGTTATTGGGCCCTCACCCAGACGAACGCGGTGACATAGCATAGCACTGGCACCTCTGAAAGCTACACTGACCTCAGGCATCTCTACATCAAAGGCCACGGCCACAATCTGAGCTTCATTAGCTTTCAAGGCTGAAGTTACAGGAGCACTACTTCCTCAGCCACTAATGGGAAACACTCTCCTCCATTTGCTGTTGAGGTGTTAAAAGTTCCTCTTAACATCAGTTACTGAGCTACAGCTTCACTGGTATCCCAGTAAAATAAAAATGACTTGTGGAGTGGGAGCTGAGTTCAAACTGAAAGCCTGCGTTGGACGTCCCCTACTCAAGCAAAGGGCAGTCACCGGCGCAGGGATGCTTTGGGAGTGCGGACTACAGGGGGAGGCGCACCCTAAATCCCAGACCGGGAGCTACAGGGAAATTCCCGCGGCTCCTGAAGGGTTTCATATGGTTGTAACCAACTGTTTAATGACTGAGGTATCTGAAGGACGCTCTGGTTTTCATTTGTCGGATGTGATGCAGATGATTATGCGAACAGGGAGAGCTTGGCAGCTAGCTGCAACTCAGAGCACGTGCATCATCGGGTCCGCGCTCATGGTGAGAAAGCTGTGAATTGTGGGGATAACTTCTCTAGTCCCCCTGGCTGGTCTGCACCTATACGGAGGAGACTTGGGAGGTAACGTTTAATCCCACAGAGAGAAAAGCTAGTCAGAGAGAGAACCACAAAGTGGCAAAGCACTAGGTAGGATCAAACTGAATTTTTGCTTCTAGCGTACACTTCCTATGTGGAAATCTCTCTTAAACTCAGTGTACCTCGGTTCCCCTTTACGCAGCCGGAATATTAGTATTTCCTCTGTCTTGTCTATTTAGATGATGCATTCTGGGACACAGGTCACCTCTTGCTATGTTTGCACAGTCCTAGCACAGTCATTTGGGGCCTGCAGTCATTACTCTAATTGAATAGTAATATACGAAGGATGACGCTACATTATTGACGTGCACAAAGAAACCAGCTAAGTGGCTAGGTGGCGTGGAAGAAGCCCCAAAGTTTCATGAACTTCTGTCCAGAAGAGAGGAAGAAATACTTGTTCCACAAAAATACTTGAGAATGGTAGGACGTAGTCCACCACGGTGAGCACAGAGAACCAGGAACTGGCTTTATATGAGAATGAAATGGCTGAAATACATCATTTGTATTAGAAGACCTCAGTAAGACTAAAAAAAAAGCGGACAGTAGAAGGGAGCTACAGGGTTTACACCGGAGGGCTTGCTTTTCTTTCTCCAGTCCCACTAGCCTTCTCTGGTGCTTTGCCTAGGGGATTGTCATTTCTATTTTTTAAGCTGGTGCTGAATAAAGTGGCTTGCCCTTGAGCCTCCAGGCTGGGTCAGCTGGATAAGGTGGGCTGCTCAGGTGCTGCCAGGGATAAGGCTAAGGAATTACAAGGCTGGCCTCTAGAGCTAAGCTGCTCCTTCTCTTCGGGAGGTAGGAGACTTCCCCAGGTCTGAGGAGCTCCTTGCGGCTGGAAGATTTAGTGGGCTCAGATATTAGCAGGATCACATGTCGGCTCCGGAGTCTTCTCCAGCTTGCATGTTTGATAAAGCTCAGAAGCTTGCTTCAGCTGGCAAGTTTAACTTAATCTCTTGGGTTTGTTCTGCCCTAAGCAGCCTGTTCGTGTTGTCAGAGCTGATTTCAGTTTCCCAAGCTTTTGGCTGGGTTAGGAACTAAGGCAAGATTAGAAATCAGAGTAAGAAGAATTCAGCTCATTTTCAGCTAAGCACCTTTTCACCACAAACAGAGATTTACAAAAAGGCATTTATTTCCTAGGAAGTTGTCACTGGATTTCCTTTTAAATTAAATTACCGTCATTCAAAGAAATAGGAAATTCCTCCTTACGTGTACATTTTTCATGAATTACTGATTCTTTCCAGGCTTTCCCTTTGCCACATGCCCAGGGCAGTGACCCCGCGCTCAGGCACTGCAACAGCTCTCTGACCAGCGATGGTTTAAGTATTGCAGCAGCCACTGCTGCAACAGCAGAAATCCAAGCCTTTCGCTTTGCAAACTTGGGAACTATGTGATGCTAATTAGAAGCGCTCACTTCCCTTACTGGGTAAGATCAGGGTGGTGTGTAGGCATAGACTGACCCAGGGCGGGTAAAAAGGGCTCCTCTCCCTGTCAGCACCAGCAGCTGCAGCCCTTACTATCACTTCACATGACACAGATGCAGCTCTACAGTAATTTTCATTTTCATTTTCATTTTCATTTTCATTTTCATTTTCATTTTATTTTCTCATCTTTCACTTTGGGCCAGGGCAGCATGCGAAGCGCGGTGGAGCAAGTGGGCACAAGAAGGGATGACAGTGGTATTGTGGTCCGTGTGAGAGCACTGCTCTTTAGAGCTGGCATGTTCTTTAGAGGTGATGTACACCAGTCTTTGGTGTGACTGTCCTATTGTCGCTAATGATTATTGCCGTACCGATTTCAAGGTGCTTGGGGCTCTGTGGGAGGGTCTAATCCAAAGCCCAGAAAGGCTGACAGGCATTTCAGATTGAGGGGAGCCCAGAAAATACAAAGTTTAAAAGATCCAGAAATGCGAATTTCTAAGATCATCCTTAAACAAGAAAATAAAATGGGGGGAAAAAACAGCTTCTCTCTTCCTCTGGCTTGCCAGCATGCTTTGACGGAAAACAGGGAGGTGATCTCGGGAACACTCGCTCCAGCCTCCTGTTCATAAGTAGCAGGAAGGCCTGTCAAACCTGTCAAACTCCTTGAGCTCCTGGGGTTTACAGACTTCTCTCAGCTACCCCAAGCAAAACCACAATCCCATAAAGAAGCCTTTTCAGTAAAACCTTCTGCCATTTGCCTGAAGCCAACAAATCACTCGTTTAAAAAAAAAAAAAATCTATTTCTCGTTTGGAAACGTCCCTTCCCCCATGCTCGCTCTCTCCTGGTGAAGCCCCGAGCAACGGCCTCGCAGCAGCAGTTTTCTGCAGGAATCTGCTACCGCAGGGTATGTCAGAGCCCCAGATCTGCAGTCCGTACAGAGGCCAAAGTCTCACTGGCCCAAGGAGGGTCTGGCTTGGGTAAGGACTGCCGAAATGACCACCTGGCTTCAGTCAGAGCTCAAGGTCAGTGTAGGATGGCTTGCATTCATTCCCGTCCCTTGCCTCTTGGTGGACTTTTCTGAGCTACTTGGCTCCGGCTAGTTGCCAAGGTGCGTGTCCCTCACTATTTGCTGAAAGGTTTAGGAGAGATATCCAGGCTGTCTAATCTTTACCCTTCCTTGCATTCCCTTCATTGCCTCATCCTGTCCCTGCAAATTGCTGTGAAAACAAAAGCTCCCGAATCATCGCCACCAGTCCCAGCCTTTGCCCTCGCGCTGCACCCACCGGCCACTGGTCTCCAGACTCACCTCCATCCCTGCCCCGCCAGCATAGAGCTGATGGAAAGCTGCAGTGCAGCTGATCCAAGACTCCAGCTGGCCACGGCACAAACCTCTGCGGTTCTCAGGACCAGTGCTAGGTTATGGTGTCTAACACAGTGACGGAAAAAAACGTAGCCCCAAAAGACGAGGGCAGATGTGCAGCAGCAGCCGCTTTTGGAGGTATTATTGGATTTGTTTGAATAGAGTTGCAGGGGCGCATTCTGCCCTGAGTGATATGCCTGACCATGGGTTTGTCAGCTATTTTTCAATATCGTTTTGGGCTTGTCTGAACTGGCATATGTCTTTGGGAATTATCTGACTAGCTGTATGTCAAATCGTATTGTTTGATTTATAGGTGGCAGATCAGAGGACAAGACACCATCATTTTTCCATGTAATTGCTTAGGGTAACAGAATCATACTCAAAGTCCATCATGGTAGAAACATAGCAACACCATAATAAATAAAACAGTGGTTCCTCAATAAGAGCAAAAAGTGGCAACTTCAAGCTGCAATTTATTCACAATATGGGAGACGCTCTCTGGCAAGAGTTAAGCAGTCATCAATACATGGATCGTAAGGGCACAAGTATAGCAGAAGCAAGAGCCTGTTGACAACACAGTAAACGATGGTATCTTGAAGACTGAAGCAAAACTTAAACCATACCCTGAAATACAGGTTTTGGAAGCTGGCACTTAGCCTATGCTATGAGCTGAAATCCTCTTTCCTTTTACATCTATTTTAACTTAGCATGCAAAAATCCACCCATGACCACCTGATTCAATGCTTGAAAAAAACAAACCATATTTAAGGTCTAGTTTTCCAAGATGTATTCATGTGAGGCAAAGAGGGGTTTTTTTCTACATCCTTAGAAATAGCTAAAGACTATTCAACAGAGGCCACAATGCTCGTACTATGTGAAAAAGGAAGAATACAGGGACAATACTAGACTTGGTCTCCGGAGTACAAAACATGAAAATAAAGCAAAAGGGAGAGAAAAACAATCTGAGACACTTCCTTAGGACCTAGAGCTACTGACTCCATAAGAAGCCCCCTTAATAGACACAAGCAGAAATATGACAGAAAACATGAATTAATTACCAGTTCATTACCCAAGTTCCCATGGATTGGAGCTTCTCCATGGTAAAGGGACAGAATACACACGTTGCAAGATAAGATTCACCCACAACCATGGATTTTATCCAGAAGTGGTGCATAGCCCTATATATTAAAAAGCAGATACAACTGCTATACTTGTTGATTTTATATACATATATGTACATACGTGAAAGAATGTGAATGTAGCAAGAACAACTAACAGGAATATTTAAGATGCACTGACAGAAAATTGTCGCCTGTCTTGAATCTCTTTTCCCTTATGTTTCATGTTTTTCTTATTTAAGAACAACCACCATAGTTCAGGGTGGATAGTGGCCACCCAGCCAGGAATCCTGTCTCCAAGGGCGCGTGTGCTGGATGCCTAATGAAAAGGAGAAGAGCAAGGCAGGCATGCACTGACACCTCCAATGTACTCCTACAGCCCACTCACCTCCTCCGCCTGTGAAGGGCAACGAGATACCCCAGCCTGTTGCACTGTCACAGACCCTGCACTGACAGTCGCCTGTATTTTGTAAGGACCAGGGTCCTTACAAAAAGCGTGCAAAACTAACAATTAGGACAAACTATCTGTTTATCTCCGATCTGAGCAAATAAGATGAGTAGTCACCAAAACACAATCATGTGGAAGTCTGTGCTTTGGATGTTAAAGTCACATTTTTTAGTATATCCAGGCTTGAAAAGGTACAGGGAAAAGTTGGAAAAGATTTCATAGTTAAGATAAAATTAGCAATGTCCTTGAAACTGTATTTATGAGAAAAAAAAAATAGCCAGTACTCTGCCTCAGGTTCACGCCTGATGTACTAAAACTGAGGGGTGACACACAGTGGATTAGGGGGAGGCAGAACAGATCCCAGGACTGTTCACTTTGTCTAGGAAAGAATTGACAGGATACACAAAGCTGATGCGCGCTCGAGGCAGCCATGTTGGCTCCTGCGCCACTGGAAAGAGAAATGTTTGCCACATGGGAGCAGAAAACATTGGCAGGAAAATAACTTTAATTTCCAAACTTGAAAAGGACTATTGCAAGCGGGAAAAAACCAAAAGGGGAGGAGGGGAATAACATTCACCTGGACTCTCTGATTTCACCTTCAGGCTCTGACCCTATGATGAGTATGTTTGAAAGTAATTAATTTGTGAAAGAAAGCTTAAAGGTAACTTCTGGACGCAAAATAGGGAAAAAGTGTGTGCACCCATCACCTGTGGGCTGGGATGAGGATGAGCGAGGACTCCTTGGAGGAAGGCAGTGCAGCTCTCCCGTTCCAGTTACCAGGACAGAGACCTGGTATGCATATGTTGTTATATAGGTGGGAAAAGACAGTGCAAGAAGCCCCAGCTGTAACATGCATTCTACAAATGCTCATCCTTCTACATTTCTCCTGGTTTGGGCCCAGGAGAAAGACAAAAAGGCGTATCTGTATCTAGCCAGCGCCATGAGAGAGTGACAAAACCTTATGAGACATTTTGTCTCATCTACAGCCTTCCACGCTTGTTGTCATTTGCCTCCTCAGCCTAATGGAAACCTGCCCTGGATGCTATGTTCGTTGTTATTGTTTCAATTTCCTTGTCTTTTATTTATTTCTCTTGCCTCTCAAGAGCCGTTCGGAGCTCCCATTACTTCCTGCTGACCAGGGAAGGCTATGAGAACAAATAGTTATAGCGGATTAAAATACACACACCATCGCAAGAAAAACAGAGGGGAGGGGGCAGGGGGACTTGCTTAGCAAAGGGTGGTGGAAGTCGTGGGACAGAGAGCTGCCAGAAATATTGAAGAGGGGGTTTATGTCAAGACTTGTTTTAGACTTGATCTCTGCGAGGAAGAGAGCTTCTGAATTCTTCCCGTGGCGCTAGTGCAACATGAACCTGCATATATTGAATCAGTTCAATGTTTCCTTTGGATTTTAAATAAAAGTTTGTTTGAAAAAAATGCAAATGATCGTTCTTGGCAGTGTGGATTCCTCCTACCCGTACTGATGGAGGAGCCAGTCGGTGTCTCAGCGGAAAGAGGAGAGCTTGCACACAGCATCCTTCCCCTCTGCAGCAAAGGCGCTACGTTGACCATCGTCTTCAAGGAAGACAATATTTTTGCTAAAACACTGGACATCGTTAGCTCCCCGTCTCTAGGGCAAATGAACCCTGTGGTCCATGCTTGACCCAGGCTACAGCAGATTGTATCTGCTGTATTTGGAAATTTTCCTTTCTAGCATCTGTTAAAAAATTATTAGCAGGTGCTGAAAACTGTGGTCTCCAACCCAGAGACCTAGAGCCAAAATACCAGAGGGGAAAAAGTCAGTTCTTGACAACCGCCTGACTCCAGGGTTGGACGAGCCAGAGAGACAATCTGCTGCTACGGGAGATGCCAGATCAGAGGAGGGAGGTGGTAGCACCTCATGCAATTAGTCTAATTTTTTTTTTTTGTTTTGAAGCTACAAGTGGCAAGGGCCAATTCCTTGCCTCTGTGAAGTTATAAGCCTGGTGATCCCTTCTGGTGCTATAAAAGAGTTAGACCAGCTTGCAGCTGACCAAAAAAGTTTACGCTACCTGTGCACCACCTAGAATAACGAACTGAAGTCATTTAACATTTGCTGTGTAAATGGCACACTGCTATGTATGTAAATCCCAGTGAACACAGGAGAACAAATTCTTACGTGCCATGTAATTATACACACGCTCATTTAGAAATGAGCTGATATAAAATAAATATGCATATAGCTATGCATATAGCTATGCCTATGCCTATCCCAGCCTCCACTACAGGGTTATTGCATTGCCAATGTGTTGACATAAAAATGCAGTTTTATGGATTACATCTAAATAGAAACGTGTGAAAAGGGATTTTGTTTTGGCTACAGCCCAGTCTCTTAATATAATTATAATTACTACTTTTACTGCTACTGCTACTACTACTACCACAGTGAATTGGGAGCCCCCTTGGTTCTACCTATGGCGCAAATAGCAAGAACAAGCCTGACCTAAAAAACAGGAGATGAAAGAGGGAGAGGGGCAACGTGATTTCTCCAAGCTGGAGTAACAGGACAGGAGGCGGATGTAGGATTTACGTCTCTTCAATTCTAGTCCTTGGTGTGGCCTGGGCCCTCTCTGCCACAATTTCATACATGGCTTTCTCGAGGAAGACAAGAAAAAAAAGAAGTACTTTATTGATGCAATTGGGAGAGCGGTTTTTATTATTATTACGGTGGTTCTGCTTGGTGTTTTGCAGCGGAGATGGTGGTAACCATCGGTGCAGGTTGTCCTGGGTGGCCGTGGCCGCGGTAGGGACAGGGTGGCCACTGCTGGACAGTTTCCCCATGACACTGCCGGCCACTGTAGTGGCAGCCGCGCGGCAGAGGTAGCAGCTTGCCTGGGTTGCAGACGCGATGCCGAATGCATGGAAGCGGGAGCCGGGCAAGCATCTCTTTTCCCCTGTCTTTCCCCTTTCTTTTTTCACCTGCCTGCCTTTATTACGGCCGTAGCGTGAGTCGTTGTGCTGTTTTTCAGCCTGAAAATCAGAAATACGTCTCTCCTATTTGCTCCTTGACAGTTTGTCAATATAGAAAAGTTTTTTAAAAATCTCTCCAAGGACAAAAAAAATGCACTTTCGAGTGCCATTTAGGTGTTTCCCAGTTGTGTTGCCATTTCATGCCGGGGCTGCCGGGTGCTTTATGAAACAGGCTCTAAAAGTGCTGCTTTCTTTCCGACACCGATCTTAAAATGAGACAGGTGCACAGCCGATGCAGCCGGGAAGCATCCCCACCACGGCCATTGCTCTATACCAGCCGTGCTTGTTCAGAGGTAGCTATTTTCTGCTAGCTCTGGGGCTCGAAAAATGAAATAAAATAAAATGAGAGCATTCCCCCCCCCCCCCCCCAGAGAGAAACATTTTGAGAGGAAAGGGCAGAAAACACGACGTGAGCCTATACGGCAAATGGCAGCGGGCTCAAGAGGACTAGGAAAGCTGTTTGCCAGGAGGCCAAATGGCTTGCCTGCAGCTCCGGGAAAAGAGATGTTACTTGGTGCTTGAAATCGTCTAAAGAAAACAAAGGATGACTGCTACATGCCTGCCCATGATAGTCTGGAGCACTGCGCTGTTGTGGGATATTTATGCCAACCAAATGGCAGCAAAATGCCAGTGCGGAGATCGGGGCGAGCTGGTTGTACGCAGGCCTGCCTGCGGGACCAGCCTCCGACAGCTCGGCAGGCACCAGCTCACGCGTCGAACCTCCAGGAAGGGAGGACGTCGTTCTCATTATCTCCATTTTACAGGCGTTGAAAGGGAGGCTGGGGAGATTCGCCACCAAGGGAGTCTGTCAGAGCCGGGATGAGCGGTTATGGGTCCCAGCTCTCAGCCCCACGCATAGGCTGTGCCTCTTGGAGCAGATTTGGGGGAAGATTTTTATTTCTCTGACACAGGAGAGAAAAAAACAGCTTCCAGCTTCCACTAAGGGAATTATTTCTTCCTACCAATGCCACGTTGATTTGTCTTAAGGGCACTGTTAGGATTAGCCGAGTCAGAAATCCATATTGTCAATTAAAATTTAATATTTTCCCAAAGAGACCCAAAAGAAGATAGGCTTTCGCAAGGAAGAATAACCAAGTTTGCACAACAGTGATCAGCTACAAGAAGCATCATTTAGGAAGAAGTTCTTCAAATTATCCTGCTGTGCTGTCGGTCCATGTCCATGCAGGCACATGTATCAAGTGATTTGCACGCGTACAACCAAAAAAACCCTCTTTGGTCTACACTACCCGCAAACACTGCTCTCGTTTCAGACTTTGTCATTCCAGCCGTCCAGCATCAATCCTGCTCTGAATCCCTTTGACGTCAGGAGGAGTGTGAACATTTCCTACCTCATTACTGCCTTTCAAAGGCAGCCACAACCACAAAAACTAGACCTCAGGGAAGGGGGGGAGAAAATCTCTGCATGCACAAGCAGAGCCCCTCCTGCCAGTTATCCTCTCTCCTTTGTGCTTTGAAGAGGCATCTCACCTCTTACAAGGGAAACAAGTTCGTCGTGGAGGGAGATGTGGTTAGCAATTCTGTCTGTGCTTCCCTCGCCTCCCCTGAGCTGACGATGCTATGGGCCCAGCGCTCCCTCCCATGCTACAAAAAGAGAGAGTCAGTCCTGAACCAGATCCCTGATTCCTCCCAAGGAATCCTCACAAGCATTTCCCAAACCGTCCTTTACAAATGTGGTGCTGGTGGCTTGACAGGAATGCAAGTTTATAACCTGGCATCACAGATTTGGCTCTGAAATGTAATAGATCCCATTATAATCTCTGCTCTCAAAGGCAGACTTGAGGTTTAAAGAATCTTTGATTGCAGGCTAACGTCCTGAGTATATTTCAGCTTTACTGAAGTTTAGTATATGATCCTTCTCAGCTATGGGACATATTCTTCCATCACCCCACTTGCTGCTTTAACGCCACCTCAGTTAATAACACCTGCTGGAGAGGCAGCAGCATCTCCTGGCAAACTAAACCTGCACAGGCACAGGAGTCAAAATCTGAATATGTATAGACCGCATAAGTAATCATTAATGCATAGCACGGTCCCTCTGGTCATTTAAATAAATTGTTGACACCAGCATTGCCAAGAAATGAACCAGGTGCCACCTGAATGGTTAAGACCCTATAGGTAACTGTAAATTATCAGAGTGCTTCAAAATTTCAAAACCTTCCGAAAACAAAAGGATAAACACACAGCACGGTTTTTAAAGACGTGTGCGTGCACGTATGTGTCTGCGTATGTGAGTGTGCATGTATGCCCACCTTAATGTTTGCACACCATAATGCTGTGACCTTAATAATTTGGTTTAAATGGTGGGTGAAGGATCCCTGTAGCATCTATATACATATATCCAAGTTTCACACTTGCTGTGCCAATTCCTATTGCCACGTAGTCTACAAATTGCTTCTGGAAAAGTGTAATCCTGGTTTTACCTCTGCATTTTAAAAATCATTTCCCCATGTATTATCTCTTCGCAGCTTTATACATTTATGCTTTTACTCTCCAAATGCCTTGACTAGAATGCTATATCCCTGAACAGAAATATATTCCCCCCTGCTATTTTTCTGCAGGAGCCCCGTTCATTCAGAAACAAGGAAGAAAATACGAATGATTGTTTTTAAATTCCCTGACGTGCAGAGCTCAGACAAGCCACAGATGCAAATGTGGAAAGCAAATCTAGAACTGGCATTAGGAAATGGCTGGGTTCCCTGCGCTTGTAAGCAAGCACCTTTATTTAAGCATGGTTGTAAGCTGCCATTTTGATATAATCCCTGGTTTTCTGGACCGGGTACACTGAAGCTGGCACGAGGCACCTACCGTAGCCCCCCGTAACACCCAGCCATCAATCAAGCACCCTCTGCCAGCGCTGACCTACGCTCGCTCGCAGAGCTGGCAGCCACAGACAAGCCTGCACATCCATGTTGCCAGCAGCCCACATATCTGTCCCTTTTGTCATTGGGGAGAACCAAGGCCCCATGCCAGCCCGGCAAACGACACCACTGCCCTTCGCGAGTCAGGAGCTTGGTGTCAGCGTGGGGGATCCCGAGCTGGAAGGTGTCGTGCCGTGTCGGAGCATGGGCACTGCCCCAGCGGTGCAAGGTGCAAGGGTAGAGGTGGGGTCTTCTTCTTGGGAGGTGAAGGTGGCCCTCCTGCAAGGAGCAGACAGAAGGCGGTATACAAAAGGTGCGCGTCCCTCTCCCCTGGGGAGGTCACAGGGGCTGCCTGGGGACCAGCACGGGCTCTCTGCACATTTGTGGCCTTTCAGTATTACCCTTTCCAGCCCCACATCTGGGCTGGCTCTGTCCCTGCCCAGCCAGAGGATGGGATACATGTTCCTCCCCACCCCTGTCCCTGCCAGCTTGTCAGACCCACGCGTCTTTTGGGGAGAGGGCAGGCTGCAAGTGATGCTTCTGGCAGGGCGGGAGGTAAGATAGGCTTGACCAGGGCAGGAAAGCAAGATTTGGCCCCATCTTTTCTGAAGCTCAGAGCACTATTTTTAAATAAAATCCTCCACCCCCCCCCACTTTTAATTTGATTTAAATGCAATAAATAGGCATTGTAAAATTCCTAGTTCCTCAACAGACGGGCAGCTGAGAAAGGGAGGGAGCAACGCCTTGACTCCTAGGAAACTTGGGACTCTGCTTCTTAAGTGGCAAAGTAAAAAAAAGAAAGCAAACATTACAAAACAGGCCGCTCATATAAAGCCTCATCTGCCATTAAAGGGGACCTTGCTGTCACCCTGCGCCCTGGGCTCTGTGCGGTGACAAGGGGTTGGTTATGTCCTCGGAGAGCTGAAGGGAGAAGGCGGCTGAATGCCAGCAGCATCGCCTTCCTTCAAGGTGCGTTTTTCTTTCCTCTGTATCCTGGAAAAATCCCTGTGGATTTTACTTTCCTAATGAGCATGATCTGAAGGTATTTGGATGAGATCGGTGTCCATGTGGAGGGGAGGGTTGGGAGCCAGGTGCGTGTACGTGTACGTGCACGTGTTATCTGTGTCCAGTGGGTTTTTATTTGCAATTGCAGAAATGGTCTTTCCTTGGGGAGGACACAAAGCAGAACGGGAGCAGCCAAGAGGCAGATAGATAAACTCGTGCTTTATGGTGGCTTACAAAACAATGAATGTAGCTCCATTTAAATGACTATAAAATGCTGCTAAATCCTCAGCTCGTCAGCCCATGAACATCTTGGGGAACTGGGGCTTTTTGCCTCCCTGCTTCACTACCCCACTGGAAGAGCTCTGTGCCCGTATTGTGTGTGTATTTGGGCTTAAGATTTTCCCATTCCCCCCGCTTTCTGCTTAAGAGCAGCCTGGTGTGGGACTGCGTGCACCCAGCCCAAAGCTTCACCTCCGAGCGCTGCCTGGCAGGCTCATACCCCCGGGAAGGTCCCGGCTGCCACCTGCAAGCGCCAAACCCCACAGGTATCAGGGCAGGATAAGCTCACTCCTGGGTTATATTTCTCTGACCTCTGCAGCATGCACCAAATGGCAAACGCATCTGGCATAGGACCATGGCCAACTGGAGAACAGAAATGTAAGTCCGGATGAAGTAAATGGGGACGGGGAGGAAGATCTTGGCAAAATCCTAGGCAGATTGCTCTGAGCTCTCGCTCAGGCGATGGCTCAGCATAAAATAATCCAAGGTTCCCAGAGATTGCATGAGGAACAGTTTCAAGGGAGACTTTTTTTCTGTGCTAGAGGAGAGGGGAAAAAAAGATCCAAGGGCTGTCCCCAACAGTTCGGCACTCTTGGGCACAGCTGTCGAAGCCAGCGGCTGGTGCTGCCCTGATTCTCCACCAGCAAACTTGGAATCTGACCAGCTGCTCTGGGCCGAGCCTGCCTCCCTGCCCTGCGAGAAATGAGAACATGAAAGCCTGCAGGAAGCCACCTGCGAGAGGATCTGGGCTGGGGTAAAGTCAAGGCAGCAAGCCCCTACCCCTGGCCTGCCCTGGCCCTCGGCGACCCGGGGCTGGGACGGCGGCTGTGCCTAAGCCTGGCCTGGATTGGGTTGGTTTGTGTTTGGTTATGGTTTTAAAAGAGAAGTTTTATGTCACCGCGGAGAATCTGCATTTTTGTGGGATTCAAATATTCCTTAATTAGGTGTTGTCTCTTAGCAAAATGAAAAGAGGGCTTTTATTTCATTTTACTTTGCCATTTTCATTTACTCCCGTTCGTGTTTAATAACTGGGTAGGGGAATGTTATACAGCTGCTGTAAAATATTTTATAGCGGAGCCCCAGCTTTCAAACACTATCTGCCATCCAGGTTGGTGATATGGTGGGTGCCCAGGGAGCCCCTTCCAGATTCAGGGGAGGGGAGAGCTGACTGGGTTTGTCCTGTCGAACCTCCTTTCCTCACCCATTTCCCACTCGAGGCAGCTTTCCTCCTTATTAAAGATGAAAGGGGTCGGCTGCGAGAGGCTGCAGCCTCCAATAAATGTGTATTAACTCCCTGCCAGCGATTAACAGCGCCGGCTTCAGAGGCTGGCGGGTTGCTAGTCCGAGAGGACACGGTGGGGAGGTGCCGGCAGGGCAGGCAGGGACAGGCAGGAGAAGCAGGCAAGGGCAGGGCGGGCAGGCACGGGCAGGCACGGGCAGGTCGGATAAGCGCAGGCAGGCACAAGCAGGGACGGGCAGGAGCAGCCGTGGCCGGGCAGGACGGGCAGTGGGGGCCGGGGGGGCTGAGCTGGGGGTCCCCCCGTGACATCCCTCCCCCCCGTGGGGCCTCGGGACGGCGGCAGCGCCTCCCACCCACCCAAAAGGAGTCTGGGCTGTAAAACACGTCCGGGCTGGGGGCATGCCCCCGGTTCCATAAAACCCCACGGCCAGGGGCAGGGGGGTGCCGTGGGGTCCTCCTTTCTTTCTTTCTCCCGCCACCCACGAGCAATTCGTGTCACCCACGGGCTCCGATGTGCTGACTCCCCCGGCCTGCCCCCAGCCCAGCCTTCTCCCCCGCACCTCCCCGGCTGGGCAAAGCCCAGGGCTGCCCCACCACTTCCATTCCCACGCCCTAAAAATAACGCCCCACGAAACCTCCCGGCTCCGCGGTCCTGCGTGGGCACTGCCCGTGGACGAAGCTGCCCCGGGGCGGGAAGAAGGGACAGGAGCACCACGGACTTGGCCGCCCGTCCCGGGGCAGAGCCGGGCACCGCTCTCCCAGCTCCGTGTCTAAGCGAGGCGGGGGGTAACAGAGCATATCCCCCCCCCCCCAAAGCCGTTTTCTGTTTTAACGTTTGGGGTTTGGGCTTTGCTCACTTTCTCCTGCCCGACAAGAAGAGCTCTGAGCTGGAAGCGCTCCCCGCCGCCGCGCAGCCTCCGCGGCCGCGCAGCCTCGCTGCTACCGCGGGAAAACTCCCGTTTTATCTCAACTTCGGGGCCAAACCCGCCCTGCTCGGCGGGTTTCGACCAGGAGCGATTGGAGGTGCTTGATATACTCGCTTAAGCGCTTTAATATTAAAACTACGTAGCAATTAAAACCACGCCGCGTCCCGGCTGCTCCGCGCAAGTAAAGCCCCTCTTCTCCCTCCGAGCCTCAGCTAATTCATTTTTTTCCGCTATTTATGTGAATTTGAGAAGCTACCGAAACCCCCGGCACTTGCGCGTTTTCCGTTCCCACCCCCCCCCCGCGTGTTTTATCGCCCGTGTCCGGACGGCCCCGCCGTGCCCCGGCTCGGGGGTGGGGGTGGCTGCCCGGCGGCCCCGCCGAGGTGCCCGACGGCACGGTGAGGGGCGGCTCCGCCGAGGGTGACATCTGCGCCCTCCCCTGCACCTGCCTTGCCCCGGGCCCGGCCTCTCGCCGCCACGAGGATGGAAATTAAGGATCGCCCCCCCCTCCCCGGCCGGGAGGAGCCGGCGCGGGCAGGAGCCGTCGGGGCTGTTCGTCCCGCTCACCTCGGTGGGTTTCCGTGGGGAAGGGCCGGGCCGGCGGTGGGGCGGGGCGGGGAGCCCCACTGCAGGTGAATAGCCGAAATGTGGGCAGCGCCTGAGGATCAGGAGTGGGGGTGTCGCCAGGGCCGAGACACGGTACTCCCCCCCCCGACCCCATATAGGGTTATATATAGCCCTACTCGTCCCCTCGGCCTTGGGCTTTTCCCGTGGGTCCCTGTCACGGCGCCCACCCGCGACCGGCCGCGCGTGGGGCAGGCGAGCCCGGGGGCTGGCAGGTGTGCTGTCGCCTCTAACCAGACTTCAGCCCCCGCCCCGGCCCTAGGGAGGGGGGGGAGCGGGCGGCTGACAGACACCCCAAAAACCGCCCCCGCTCCCCAAAGCCCAGCCCGCCTGGTGGGCGCTCCGCGGGGGCTGCAGAGCCCCTCTCTGCCCGCGGGGCTCCCCGGGGTCCCTGCCCCTCACCGCGGCGGCGGGCCCGGCCTGGGTGCGCGGCGATGCGGCTGCGGCCGGCCTCTGCGGTGGGAGAAAGGGGCTGGGGCTGTCGCCTGGGGGCAGCCGTGGGGCGCCCCACGCGTGGAGCCGCCGCCCCGTGGAAGGAGGGCGGCGAAGACAATGCGCTGGCCGCGGGGAGAAGCGGGGAGGCCTGGCTGTTTGGGACGGGGGGGTCATTCCTCTTCCACACCCCCCACCGGTGTTCGCGCCCCCCGCCCCGTCCGAGGCGGTTTTCCCTGCCCCCGACCCATTCCTTTCCTGCCCCGAAACCCCCGAAACGACAGCCTCCTTCCTGCCCCTCCTGCAGCGCCGAGCCCCGCTGCTTCCCCACACACACACCCACGCACACCCACGCACACCCACGCCCGGCCCGGCTCCGGCCAGCCGATTCGCAGCTGCAGCGCTCATTTCATGCCCTTCAAGCCACCCTTTTGTCCCGCCGGCGGGTGACCCATTTCCCCCCACCCACCCACCTCCCCTTCACCTCGGCCCCGGCCTCCCTCCCACCCCGCCGCCCCTCCGCCCGCCCCGGGCCCCGCTCCTCCGCCGCCGCACCGCAGCGGGGACGGCGGCCCGGCCCGGCCCGGCCCGGGGGCGGCGGGGACGGGACGGGACGGGACGGGACGGGACGGGACGGGGACCCGGCGCCTCGTCCGCGCCGTGTTTGTTTTCCTTCCCCCCCCCACCCGAACGCTAGATTAAGACGTGAAGATTACACTTTTATTGTGGCGGCCGAATAATACCACGAGTCAACACACACAGCAAACAAAAGTGCTTGTAGTACATGGCCAACCCCGCTGGGAACCGGGCTGCGGGCTGCTGCAAAAATCAAGCTCTTCAGTGCTAATTACAAATAAATGATGATGTGCTCACTAAGTAATTGATTTAATGAAGTTCCTATGAAACTATTAAAACCGGGTAGAGGTCAGGCTGGAGACGCCCCAGAGCGCCCATTGTGGGATGCTTAACTCCGCCAGTCTCCTCGGAAAGACATCGGGGCTAATAGGTGAAGTCACAGCTGGCTCGGGCTGACTTTTGCAGCACCGGCGCTGGCCTCCCCAAACTCGCCCGGCGGCCCGCACCGCAAGTTTGGGGAGGCGAGTCCCCCTGGCACACCCCCGGCCCACCCCCCCTTCCCCGCATCGCTTCCTCCGGGGGGGGCGGCCGCTCACCCCCTTCCCCCCCAGCCCGGCGCCCCCCGGCGCGGCGCGGCCCCCCCAGGGCGCCCATCCCCGTCCCGTCGGGGCTGCGCTGGGTACTCACTCGCTCGGCCCGGCCGCCTCGCCTGCACCTCAACCAGGCGCCTCCGCGGCTCTCCCCAGCCTAATTAAAGAGGGGGGAAGTGGAGCTCTGAACTTGTGTCTACCACTACAGGGCGGCTGTAATTCCACCCCCCCGGCCCCGACCCCCCCCGCACACTCACTCACACACAGACACACACACACACACAGACACACACACACACACACTTCTTGAAGAAACTTAAGCTCGGATGCCAGGTAGGGTGCTTGGGAGATTTTGGCAAGGTGCCTGGAAGGGGATGCGTGCCCATTTTCCCTTGAAGGGTTTTCTTGTTTGAAAGGCCATTTGGAGCGCTTTAGACGGGCTCGCCGTGTGAAAGGAGGAGGAGGAGGAGAGGGGGAACACAGACACTAAAAAAAAAAAAAAAGAAGAAGAAGAAGAAAATCCGGCTATTGGATTTCCCAGCCCCACGCTCGGCTCCCCCGCCCCTCGGGCAGGGCAGAGCGGAGGTGGCCCCTCTCCCCCCCCCCCCCCGTTTTAGGGGGGCCCCTCTAACCCGACCCCAGGTCTGAGCGCGCTTTGGGGGCGGTGGGTCCCCGCTGAGCCCCGGGGGGGCGGGGGGGCATCCCACCCCCTCCACCTGCCAGAGGACCCCTCTGCGCCCCCTTTGCTTTTAACGCCCGGTGCCTTTGGAGGGTCGCAAACCAGTCGGGGAGAAAAGCGGAGCCGCCCCCCGATTTGCGCCCCCCCCCGTTGGCATTTGCTGAGCGCGGAGGCGATGCCCCCCCCCCCCCGGGCAAAGGCCCTCTCGGCCTCCAGCGCTTTCGGGGGGGGGGGGGGGGGGGCGGTCCGACCCGCCCCAGCGGGGCTCCGGCAGCGCCCCCGAGGGCCGGGGCGGGGGTGAGGGACAGGGGCCCGGGAACGGCTTCTCCCCGAAATGCGGGGTGCCCCTGTCCTCCCCGCGGAAAGATAAACGCGGGGTGAGGTGCCCCGGTGGCTGTCCCCAAGCCTCTGTGCGTGTGTCTGTCCCCCGCCGTGGCTGCCGGGGGCTCTGCCCTCGCCCTCCCCGCTGCCTGGGGCACAGGCGGGGGTGTCCCCCACGGGGCCGGGGGCATTGAGGGGGACCGCGGCCGCCAGCAGCCGCCGGCATGCGGCCGGGGTGCAGCCGGGGAGGCGCACAGGCACACGCCACGGCTCCCCACGCAGGCACGCGTGGGCTGGCACACGGGGCGGCCGCTGGACCTGAGGCAGCTCCTCCTGTTCGCTTGCAGGATTTTGGGGAGGGCCGCGTTGGGTCTGGGTGGTTTGTGTTTTTTCCTTTTTTTTTTTTTTTTTTTCCGTGGAAAACGATTAATTTGAAACAAATGAAGCTCGCCCGCCTCTTGTTTGCCAAACAGGCTGCTGGCAATGTGCAAACAGGCTTTCACCCCGGCGCGGTGCCCCCGCTCCGCTCCCCGCCGCCCGGCTCCAGCCCCAGCGGCCGCAGCCTCCTCCAGCCCCTGCCCCTGCCCCTGCCCCTGCCCCTGCCCCTGCCCCTGCCCCTGCCCCTGCCCCTGCCCCTGCCCCTGCCGGCCCTACAGCACCGCCTGATTGCTGTCTCCCCCTTGCCCTTAGCGCACGATCCGGGTTTCTCTTCAGCCTGGAAATGAGAAGTGACACATGCACCGCTACACCGACGTGTGGGGAAAGCTCGCCGTTGAGAGGGGCTATTGACGGGAGCGCTGCGAAGAGACAAAGCTGGGGGCTCCTGGAATCGGATGCAGCCCTTAATTAACACCATCTTAAACAGTCCAACAGGCACTGAAGACAAAGTTGAAGAAAGACTTTAAGGCTGAGTGCCCCTCGACAAGCTCTTTTTTTCCCCCTCGTGTCATTCAATATTTAATGCACTGTGCTTGTAATGCTACTACTGGTGCTCCTTTCTCAGCAAGTACATTATTTTTTCACGGTGCCCATGGCCAGGGAAAACCCTTTAGGCAAAGAAAATCAAAATGTTTGTTGTTTTGGATGACTTATAACTCTTGTTTAACACAAGCACTTTCAAGAAAGTATAACAGGCGCAGCCTCTAAAGCAAACAACGAAATCCTTGTGACAGAGTCGGACACAAAAAGCACATTGTGTTATGGACTATCCCTTTTCTCTCCTGCTAGATGGGTGCCTGTCTGAGGCTGAACACCACGATGCCATTTTACTTTTGAACTATTGTTTTTGAGTTATGCCATGTGGTCAAAAGGAGAAGAAGGGAGGTTGTTTCCAAGCTCATAAGACAAACGAGTTGCCTTTCATTGAACTACCCCAGAGCTCCTTTAAAACGAGGTTTAAATGTCACCTCCATGTTTTTAATGGACACAGGGCTTCAGGGGCGACCCTTCAAAGCGCCTCCGTAATAAACGACCCTTATTAAATATGTCTCTGCCTGGGAAAATCACTTGGCAGAGGAGGAAAAAAAAGCAGGGGGGGTGGGGAGCGGGGGTGGGGGAAGGAGAGACCGGGCGCTGCCGGAGGAGCCCCGCCGCCCCCCCGCTCCGGCCGGGGCCGGGACGCAGCGGAGGAGCGGTCCCAGCCCGGGTGCCCGCCGCCGGGCGGGGCGGGGGGCCGGGGGATGCGCCCGCCTTCCCCCCTCGTCCCAAACCCCCTTTTCTCCCTCCACACACCCCACCCCCCCAAAAAAAAAATAAGAAGCTGAGTGAAAGGTTGGGGTGTTTTCCTCCTGACTTCTTTTTGTCCTGAGGAGAGCGGCGTCTGCGAGTCTGAGCTGGGAAGTTACTGATTTGCAGGCTGCATGTTAAGGCAGCCCATGTAAGTAATTTCTGCGGGCATCCCGGCAAAGGAGAACAAATCGTTGACAAAGGCGAGCCCTTTCAATTCAGCAGCGTCGTTAGGGAAACCAAAAAGTATTCTTCCTATAATAAGTTCCACTTCAAAGGATTTCTCATTCAACGGTGACTGCTTCGCACTTTTATTAAGTCCGGGCTTTTTCACTTGGCGGAATCATCTGTTTGGTTATTTTTCATCGTGTTTATTTTTCACCATTCACACAGTACTTGTATTAAATAAACAAAGAACAATCGCTCTGCAAATAAAAGTGCTTAGGTGGAGAAAAAAAAAAAAAAAAGAGAGAGGGGGGCCGAGGAGGAGGAGAAGAGCCGGAGCTGGAGCTTCTTCCCCGCTTACTTGTTTGTTTGTTTATCTGCTGAAGTTGGGGGGGGGGGGTCCTAAAAACGGGGGGTGGGGTGGGGGTGGGAGAGAGGCCAAAAAAATATGAGGCGTTCTGATGAAGTGAAAATTGACTGCGCTAACACGGCATGAAACTAAAGGTCAATGCAACTGTATCTTAATAGAGTGTCTCGAATCGAGGTGGACTATTTTAAATGCAGCTTGCTTTTGCTGCGCTCATTGCCATAGCAATCCTAACGCTCCATGTTGATGTACCATAAAAGCAGTAGTTTGAATTTCAAAGAACCTGCCTTTGAACTTCTCCCTGCCTGATTAGGCACTTGCGTGGTGTGGGTGTGAATGCGGGAGCGTGGTTGTGCGCGCCGGCGGGGCGCGGGGGGGGCGGGGGCAGCGCCCCGCCGGGCTTGGGGTGTCCGAGCCGGGGGGAGCCCGTCTGTCCGGCTGTCAGCCGCTCTGCCAGCTCCCGGGCTGGTCTACCTGGAAATGGTTTTCCTGGGGGGTGGGGTGGGGTGGGGTGGGGTGGGGTGGGGTGGAGTGGGGTGGGGTGGGTGACAGTCCGTCCTTCCCAGCGCTTTCCGACTCCCTGGCGACATCTCCAGCAGCACGAAAAACGCGGAAAGAAAAACCCTGAAAATCCTTGCCTCTCCCCCCCGCAACCCCCGAAAAGCAAAGCAGCAGCCTAGCAGCCTGCCCCGGGTGGGGGCACACCACACCCCCCCGCCCACGGGGGGTGCCTTGGGGGCCGCAGCCCCGCCGCGCTCCGCCGGGAGCTCCCCCGCTTATCCATCCTTCCATCCATCCATCCATCCATCCATCCCATCCCATCCCATCCCATCCCCGCCCCCGCAATGCCATTTCCCACACTCCCGAAATTTCTGAGCCCCTTCAAACTTGGCCACCGCCGCTCTAGCCTTTAAAGGGCCGAGGGCCAGCAGTAGTGTGTGGCGAGCTGTCTCCCAGCCCCGACTACAAAGGTAGATGATTTAAACAGTGTTTGCTAGGACCACGTTTCGCCTAGGAAAAGATGAAGTCTTTGATGATGGCCAACTCGGTGTCAATAAGTGGCTTTCTTTGAGCCATATTCAGATGGGAACGTCTTGCTTGCCAATTGCCATAGAAATCTTAACACACCATGAAGATTGTCCAAGCGCCAAGCCTTCCGTTCTGGGCTAAATTGCTTTGAAGTGGGGCAGGACGTGCACTGGTCAATGTTAACTCTATAGGGCGGGCAGGGAACACTAGGAGAGGGAGGCCGGGGGGGGGGGGGAGCAGAAAATAAGAAGGGGAAACTTGTTTTAGACACTCTATACAAGGTTCTGCTCATTGTCAGATATCTTTTATCTTTTATATTTCCCATGAATGATTCATGTCTCGGTGGCTTTGTGTCGCCCTCCTTTTCACAAGAAACTTCATTAGGGAGCTATAAGTTTTCCCATTGATTGGAGCCCTCATTTATGAGTGTTTTTCTGCTTCGTATGTTGGTTATTGTCATTCTGCTTGAAACAACTCTTTGCAACCTGTTTCACCTTTACCACGTTTAACAAAACTGACTTAAAAAACACTCTAACCTTTTGGTGAAACTGTTCTTGACATTTTGACCAGTCGTTTTCGAGCACTGGTAAATTACGGGGGGGGGGGGGGGGGCGGGAAATCATCCTGGGCTAGTTTTAGTTATTTTATTTTATTAAAAAATACAAAGGGGAAAAAAAAAAAAAAAAAAAAAGGAAATAATCCTGGAGGATGCTGACACACGACTGTGCCCGGAATCTTTCCAACAGCGGGTTTCACTCAGTTTTTTTTTCCCTCGAAAAGAGAAACGTGTGCCCTTACTCAGCTCCTGAAAACTCTTCCCCCCCCCCCCCCTTCTTTTTTTCATTCCCGTAATCTCCTGGCGTTATTTCTCGCCTGACCTGGCTCTGTATTTCAGAATAATCTTCTGGCCTACAGCTCTGCCACTCTCTCTGCTGCTGGAGTCCCGTGCTGTTTAACTCACCGGTGTCTGTAAGAGGAGACTGCCAGGAAGGCTGCTGCTTTTTTTTTTTTTTTTTTTTTTTCCCCAACACAAATATTGGCATTTTAATCGATCGGATTTGATACTGTGATGAGCTGCCCTTGGGAGCGATGCGTATATCGTGCGTATGAATGCCTGACTTTTGTCCGCGTCCTGTCTATCTGTCCGTCTGTCCCTCCCTGTCCCCTGCGCACGGAAAGCCAGCGGCAGAGCACCCACCCGCTCCCATGAGGGGGCACCCCCCCCGCGGCCCTGCGGGCCCCCCGCCAGGAGCCCGGCTGCCTCCAGGGCCGAGCCCCCGGGGGCGCGGAGCCGGCGGCGGCGGGGGGAGGCGGGGAGGCTTCGGCCCGGGCCCCCCCCGCCCCCTGCCTGCCTGCCATCCCAGAGGGAAACCCGCAGGAGAAGCGCTGGTACTCACACGTTTGGCCGGGAGAAGCCGGGTACCTCAGCCGCCCCCCGAATCTCCCGGTGCTGCTCCTGCCGCTATGGCTTTATCTGACTCTACCTACTGACCCCCGGGGGGGCGGGGGGTCTTTCGGTCTGTCTCTGCCCCTCGTCTGTCAGTAAGGCACATGCAATACATAGAAATAATATTTTTATTCATTTGCATGATCTTTTTTTTTTTTTCTTTTTACGGGGTTTACAGAGCTGAAAAAAAATTTAAATCAGTATTATTTTATTTAGGAGGTATCACGTGTCATAAAACTGATGGGCAAGTGTGTGACCCTACGTGTAGCAAGTACATAAAAATAGTGATATATATCCCCCCGAGCCATAGTTTATAAACCCTGCCATGTAGTAATGTATAGTGCAATCTGTTGTTGGAAAAAAAGCATAAATTAAAAAGTTCGTTTATAAAACAGCACCAAAATATCTCTAATAAGATTACATTACATAAATTATTCTTTAAAAAGTCCATATCTTACTTTATTATTTTCTACTTATTCAAATGGGCTTTGAAAAACGAATAAAAAGCAAACCGAATGAACTTTAAAAAATTATTTTCTATTCAAGTTTTCTGGTTGTTTTTTAAAGTAACGCCTGCTTCTTTAGATCCAACACAACGACATGAAGACAACGCTTAAAGGCTTCCAGAGTGACAGCACCATGCACTGTACTAATAATATAATATCTCTATGAACTATATATATATATATATATATATATGTATCAGCACCAACACACCGCACGGAGGACATGCAGGAAGAGTCTGTTTCACATTACATCGTTCATTCAAGTAAGCTGAAAAATATAATGATTTTTTTTTTTTTTTTTTTACAAAACCACAGCATCATAAACAACAATCTATCACCAAAATTAATAAGAGAATTCTTTGGTGTGCTCTGTACTCTTCCGGGGGAGGGGGGGGGGGGGAGGAAAAAAAGGGGGGGGGGGGAAAGGATGATGTCAGAAAATAAATTAATTCGACTGTACAAAATAATCGCGTTCACATACACGTTATTAACAATGACAAGACGACATCCACCATTCACGGCACACAAAACACATTTCCACAAGCCCTGGGGGAGGGGAGGGAGGCTGCCGCTTCTCCTCTCGGGGTCTCTGAGGAGGAATTAGTGCTCTTTAGTTTATTTGCGCCCCGCTCCTGACGGAGGGGCGAGGGGCCGGGGTGCCCGTCCCCCCTCCGCCCGCCCCGCAGCCCCTCGGCCGATGGGGGGGGGGGGGGGGGAGGTGGGGGGGGGGGCACCCCGACCCCAGCCCCCTCCCCCCACAGCCCCGTTTCTTGTCCCCCCTCCTCCCAGGTGACTCTGCCCGGCCACCGCAGGGGGATGGTGAAAAGCAAGAGTGCGCGCAGGCACCGGCTCGGCTGGAGAGAGGAAACAAACCGAATAGAGAGAAAGAGATAGATATAAAATAATAATAAAAAAATACCCCCTCCCGCGCCCCCCTCCCCCCTGGCGCTCGCTGGGACCGGGGAGCTGCTCCCCCCCCCAAACTGCCTGCACACGGGGCTGGAGGGAGCCAGAGGCAAAGTCTTCCTCTGCGAGACGAACTTTAAACAAAAATATTAATAATAAAGAGAGTAGTAATAATAATGGCAACCCCAAGAAAAGGGAAAATCGCTGTCAGTTGTCGTGTGGTGTTTTTTTTTTTTTTTTAGGAAAAAAACAAAATGTATCACAGTATCGCAGTTGTCAAATAGCAGCAGGCTTCTTTTATTCTCCGGCTACGTTTTAGGAGCCATACGCGTACAAACCGTGGAGGAGCGATCAGGGAGTGCTGCATCTTTTGTCTTTCCTTCCCTAAACCGTTTTCACATGGTTACGGCTAAGGGAAAAAGAAAGAGGGCTGGAGAGAAAACGCCAGGCGCGGGTGGGACCCCACGACTCGGGAGAGGAGCCAACGATTACAAAGGAGCTGAACTGCAAGAGGGGAAGAAAAAAATGCATTTATTTCCTTTTATTTTACGGGATGCGTAACCTGTCCTCGACTGGCTGGAGCTTCAGCAGGTGCTGCTGCACGGGCAGGAGGCCGCTGCAAACCCGGGGCTTTACCCAGGCTGAAGAGGAGGCGCTGGGCTGGCAGCTAAAGTATTTAGGAGCCGCTCCAGGGCACGGCAGGGCTCTGCCAGCTCGCAGCCTTCCCCCGGCTCCCTCCCTTGTCAGGAGCAGCACGGCATGGGCAGGCCGGGAGCCGGGCACCTCCCTTGGCACCGTCCCCCCGCACGGGTGGCTGAGATGGCCCAGCCTGGCATCGTTAATGCTTTTTCTTACCAAAAGAAGAAGGAAGGAAAAAAAAAAAAAAAAAAAAGAGGTCCGAGTCTCTTTAATTAAATTAGTTACCGTACAAACACCATAGGGTTTCGTACACGGAATAAATAGCGCGAGTCAAACCTGACGGCCCTTCCAGGCCGGCCCCCCCCGCCTGGCGGCTGCCGCTGCAGCCGGGACCGGCGCGGCGCGGCCGGGACCGCCGGCGGCTCGGCACGGCTCGGCACGGCCCGGCCCGGCTCGGCACGGCCCGGCCCGGCCCGGCCCGGCCCGGCCCTAGGGAGCGGTTCTGCCCCCCGAGGTCCTGTGGGGCTCGTCCCCCTCGGAGGCCGGGGAGGCGTCGCGGCTGGAGGGGGTGCGCGGCCGGCGGGGCCCCCCCCCGGCCTGGCAGACGTACCACTCGCTGAGGTTGGTGACCGGCGGGGAGAGGGCGGCGGAGCGGCCGCGGGGCGGCTCGGCGGCCGGGTCGGCCTCGGGGGGCAGCGGGCCGTCGGGGGGCCCCGCCGCCGCGTAGCCCTGGGAGCCCGGCGGCGGGGAGGGCGGCGGGGACTTGCAGTGGATCTTCATGTGCTTCCGCAGGGAGCTGGGGTGGGTGTAGGACTTGTCGCAGCCGCGGATCTTGCAGTAGTAGGGCTTGTCCGAGGTGTGGACGTGGGAGTGCTTCTTGCGGTCGCTGCTGTTGGCGAACTTCCTCTCGCAGCCGTCGAACTCGCACTTGAAGGGCTTCTCCCCTGTCGGGACACAGCAACGGCACCGTTACCGGCGGGCGGGGGCACGGCCCTGCCCGCCGCCCGCCGCCCGTCCACGGCACCGCCGCAGCCCCTCGGCGGCAAAGCCTCCCCTTCCCTCCTCCCCGCCCCCGCCGTCCCCTCACGACAGTCGCGACATACCCGAGGCTTCCGATTTGCCCCCCCCCGTGTTTCGCAGACCGTGAAATGTCGCCGGCGGCCTCCAAACCCGACGGCCCGGGCTGGCGGCGGCGGCGGCGGGGCCCTGCCTTGTTTGCCCTCCGCGGCGCTCCCCTCGCACACGAGAAACCTTCATTACCGCTCTTAATGACCAAGCCCAAACAAAACCTCTCAATGCCTTCGCCTGCGAGGGCTGGCGTTTGCCGGCGGCCTGGCTGGCCTGGCACATCTCCTGCGTAATCCTTTCCCAATGGGGCACGATGCTGCAGGAATAATTAGTTGGGGGGAAATCAAAGTAGCACCTGTTTAAGCACGGCGGTATAAAGGGTGTGCGCCCGGCCGCCCGTCCTGGGAAGCGGCGGGCGGGGGGAGCCGCCCGGGCGGCGGGGAGGGGGTAGCGGGCTGCTGTCCCGCAGCCGCTTACCTCGGGCTAATTTGGGTCTAAAAAACCCCCGGCCGGTCTATTTTAAGAGATTTACGCATTATTTAACGGTTAAAGGGGTTGTGAAAATCAGCCCGGGGCGGGTTTGCTTGGCTTCCCTCCCCCCCCCGACATGCCATACCCTGGGACATATACGTTCCGGTACGTATAGCCGTGCCCTGGACCGACCCTTCCCCGCGGTTCCCGAACAGGGCTGGGAAAACGCCTCTTGCTGAGAGAGCAGGGGAAAGAAAACGTGCCTGATCCCTCTGCCGCACACGGGCTGGAGTTTCTTCCAGCAACTTTTTCCTTCCCTGCCATGCTACACGTCAGCCCGGCGCAGGCAGGTCTGCACTCATAATCCTCGTCACGACTGTTGCGACTCTCGAGTTAAAAAAGCTGTCGGTTTAGGCATGGCTGATGCGTATTTTCAGATCTGTTTTGCTCTGAGCGCTCAAAAAGAAGAACCCAGCAGCTCGCTCGGTGGACATTTTCTCATTTTCACCAGGCGATTTTTACTGCTCCTTCCGTTGGTAAAATCGTATCGTGTTTAGCAAAATAATGACGGAAAAAGAAAACGATTTTTTATTTTTAAAACCCGGCTATTTCTCGGCTGTTACTATAGAAACGTGTGCCTCCGCAGCCTATTTACGCGTCAACTTTTTTAATTAAAACCGGCTCACCTACCAGCGAAGTGGTAGCACTAGAGAGAGCAAGTTTATCCTTAAAGAAAAAAAAAAATAAGAAAATGTATCTCGTGGGTTTTAAGCGGAGTTTTGACGTGCACGGGAACCCCCGCACGCCCCCACTCCCACCGAGACAAACCTCGAGTCACCTCGTTCGTTCATTAATTTTTTTTTCTGGAGAAATAAAGCGAATCTACCGAGGGTTTTGGCCGGTTTATACCTGTATTACCCCAAGGACGGAGGCCCACACGACCCGCTGCCGGCCCGCAGAGCACCAAGCGCAGCCCCCCCCCGAGAGATGCTCGGAGCCCCCCGGGATGCAGCGGGAGCGCAGCCGCTGCCCAAACCGCGTCCCCCCTCCCCGTCGGGGCTTCAGGGAAGTGCTTTTCCCCGTGGGGTCACGCGTGGGGACCCTCTCGGGCGCTGTGCACCCCTCGAGGGGCCGGGGGAGAGGGTCCCCCTCTCCCCTGCCCCGGCCCCTCGAGGGGTGCACAGCCCCCGGGTAGCTCCTCCTCGCCAGCCTCCGGATCTCGACGGTCCAATTCCACACAAATCCAGGAGCGGGGAAGGTCCCGGAGTGTCCCTGGCAGGCTGACGAGGGCGTCACGTCAGAGTTTAACCATTTGTAGGTGGTTTCAACCCAAGGAAAGGGGGCGAGATGCCGGGCGCCGTCCCCTGACTCCTCCCGGCAGCAGCAGTGCCGGCGGCTGGGGGGGGGGGCACGGAGGGGGCTTTGGTGTCACCCCCTTTATTTGGGGGGGGGGGGGGGAGGAATCGTCGGGGAAAAGCCTGACGAGCCTGAGGACCATCTCCGGCGAGGGGGCAGCGATTTGGGGGAGGGGGGTGTCCCCGTTAGGATGCAGCCCCCGCCGGGGGTGGGACAGCGATTTGTCCCCAAAACGGGGTGAGGAGCAGGGCGCGGTGTGCAGCTGCCGGGGTGATGCTTTCGAGGAAACGGGAGAAAAAAAACAAGCAAGCAAACGCCTCCTGAATTACCGACATACTCTTCTTCCTGCAGGATTACCAGAAACGCGCAAAATCCCCTAATGATACAATTACGGTGTTATTATCCCCCCCCCCCCCAAAATGCCCATAATAAACGAATAGTTTGTAAATCTCACCTGCTCCCAGGCTGCACATGACTAAATTAAAGCTGAGGCGGCAGAATTACAGTAATTAATCTGATAGGGACGGGCAGAAGGTTTGGGATCCCTTGTCCACCCGAGGGCTGTGCGTGGGGAGAGTCACGTCCCCTTCACCCTCCCGTGGACCTAGCTGTCATTCGAGAGGGTTGTTGCCCCCCCCCCCCCGAGGGCTGGTGTGTGGCAACGGCCTCTTCTGCGTGGAAATAACTTTTCCTCCATGGGCTCACACGTGGGGACCCTCTCGGGGGCTGTGCATCCCTCCAGGAGCCGGAGGACAGAGGTCCCCCTCTTCCCAGCCCCTCGAGGGGTGCACAGCCCCCGGGGAGCCCCCGGCTGCAAACTCCTCCAAATTTCTTTTGCAAGGGGCCATGTCCTACGCAGGGCCTTGGGGCAACGCTCGACCACAACTCAGAGATGCAAACTGTGCCCGATACATATTTAAGTTATTGGAGGGGGGGGCTCCTTTTCCCGCTGAATCCCTCTGACCCCCTCCCCCCCTTCAAGTCTCCCCCGGACTCGTTCCTTTCTCCCCCTTGGAGCTGGGATGGGGAAGGAGTTGAGGAGCCCAGAAAGGTCCGCGGTGAAGTTTTGTTTTCCAAATCAAGACAGATGGGGACGGCTAGATGACAAAAACACGGGCCTTCAGCATTTAACTCATTCCGCGGTGCCATTAACACACCACCACCCCCAAAAATGTGTCAGCCCCCCCCCCCCCCGGGAGACTTCTCCCCCCCCCGGCCCCGGCTCTGGGCGCAGAGAGCTGGGCATCCTCAGGTCTACGCAGCTCCATATGGGCTCATGCCTGACATATTCTGGAGATAAAAAATCTATAATCCTTTCTGCCATGGGCCATTTGGTTTTACATCGGAACAACACGTTGCACGGTCGCCGCTTTTCTCTTCCCGAGCAGCACACAATAAATCAAGAAAGCAATTACGGCAACTCCACTTCCTTAAGTGTCCTCCGAGGAATAATATTTGTCTACCACTATAAATCCCGGCTTCGTTCGTTTTCGGCAGAGTTTTCACACCCTGAGCGAAACGCGTATTTCGGGGGTGGCGAGAAAGGAGGAGAAAAGGGGAAAAAAAAAAAAAAAGAAGGAAAGAAAAAAAGACTCCAAGGTTCAAGCACACCCCGTAACCCCGAGCCCCTCCAGGAGCCCCGCAGCAGGCCCGGCCTCTCCCCCGGGGGCGCAGCTCCCTCCTCCCGCGGCTCCCGCTCCGCGGAGCCCCGCCGGGCAGCCGGGGCCGCTTTGAAGTTTCCTCCTCAGATCCACAAAGAGAGGGAAGCCTCCTCCGGCGAGCGCCTTCCCCCGCCCTGCCCCGGCTCCGCGGGCACCGCCGGCGGCGGGAGCAACCGGGGCAGCCCCGGCAGCGGGGTCGGTACCGGCAGCCCCGGCGGCAGGGGCAGCCCCGGCAGTATCCGCTGTCCTGGTAGCAGCGGCGGCGCCGGCAGCCCCGGTAGCATCGGTAGCCCGGGCAGGAGGGCACACACGGCAGCGGGGGTAGCCCCGGCAGCGGGGGCAAGCCCCGTAGCGGGGGTAGCCCGGGCAGCGCTGGTCGCAGGGGCAGCCTCGGTAGCGGGGGCAGCCCGGTAGCCCCGGTAGCCCGGGCAGCCCCGAGCGCCGCCGCCGCCGCCCGCAGCGCCGCGCAGCGCAGGGGAACTGCGCCCCCAAGAGCCCCCGCGGCCCCATCTCCGCCGGGCCAAGCGCCCCTCGCCCGGCTCCGTCCCCACCGGCAGAACCGGGCAGGAAAAGCAGAACCGCCGTCCTCCGCGGGGGGCCGCCGCGCCGCGCCGCGCTCCCCAGCCCTGGGGTGAGCCCCCCGGGGCGGCCGGGCCGGGCGGCCGCTCAGCCTCTCCTCGCTCGTCCGCAGAGGCTGCAGTTCCTCTCCCCCCTCCGGGCTCTGCCTTATTTACTAATGGGTGTATTTATCCGGCGGTGGCGGGGTGTGGGGAGGTGGGTGGCGGAGGGGGTGGGGAGGGACCTGCCCAAGGTGCGGGGGGGGACGACACACGCACGCACACGTTGTGTGCAGGGCAGAGGGGCCGGGTGCGTGTGCGTGGCTGTGTGTGCGTGGCCCGTGTGCTGCCGAATTACTTATTCATGAAAAAGTCACATGTCCGGCGGTGCGTAGGAGAGGAGGAAAAGAGGGGGAAAGGGGGGAGAAAACAACACAAAAAAGAAAACCCTTACAGAGGCGGCGGGGCGGGGAGGGGGGGCACCCACCTGTATGAGTCCGCTTGTGGATCTTGAGGTTTTCGGAGCGGGCGAAGACCTTCCCGCAGCCGGGGAAGGGGCAGGGGAAGGGCTTCTCTCCCGTGTGCACTCGGATGTGGTTGATGAGTTTGTATTTCGCTTTGAAGGGCTTGCCTTCGCGGGGACACTCCTCCCAGTAGCACACGTGGCTGCTCTGCTCGGGCCCGCCGACGTGCTCCACGGTGACATGGCTCACCAGCTCCTGCATCGTGCTGAAAGTTTTGGAGCAAGGCTTCCTACCGCCCGGCGGCGGCGGCGGCGGCGGAGGAGGAGGAGGCGGCTCCCGGTCGATCCACTTGCAGATCAGTTCTTGCTTGATGGGCTGCCGCATGTACCGCAGGAAGGCCCCGGCCGCCGCCGCCGCCCCGACGTGGGCATGGTGGTGGTGGTGGTGATGGGGGTGGGGGTGGGGGTGAGGGTGGTGCGGGTGCCCGTGGCCGGCCGCCGCCGCCGCCAAGTTGAGGCCGACGGAGCCGTAGCCTTGCAGCGCCGAGGAGGAGGCGGCGGCGGCGGTCCCGTAGTGCGCCTCGGCGCGCCCGTAGAGCTCCCCGGCGGCGGCCGCCAGCCCCAGCCGCATCTGCCCGTTGAGCGGCGGGTGGCGACCGGCGGGCGCGCCCTGCTCGCCGGGCGGCGGCGGGAAGGCGGCGTGCGCCCCGTCGGCCGCGCCGTAGGTGCCGGCGGCCGAGATGAAGACGCCGTGGGGCGGCGGGTGCGGGAGGTGGGGGGAGCCGGCGGGCGGGTGCTGCTCGCCCAGCGCCCCGTGCGCGGCGGCGGCGGCGGCGGCGGCGGCGGGCAGCTCCCGCCGCAGCAGGAAGTCCCGGCCCGCCGCCCCCCCCGACGGGTTGCCCGGGAGGGCGGCGGCGGGCGGCGCGTAGGCGGCGGCGGTGGTGGCGGCGGCGGCGGCGGCGGCGGCGGTGGTGGCGGCGGGCGCGGCGAAGGCGGCGGCGGCGGCGGTGAGCGCCTCGGGCGTGAGCTTGAGGGCGGCGGGCTGCGCCATGTGCTCGGGTCCCAGCGGCGTGAGGGCACCGCCGGGGTCGCCGCCCGCGTCCCCGGGGTGGAGGTGGGCCGCGTGGTGGGGGTGGACGTGGTGGTTCCCCAGCCCCGGGAAGCCTGTCATGTTCTGGTGAGGATGGGGCTGAGCCGCTGCCAAATCCGCTAATCTCAGTGTCGGGTTCCTCTTGCTCAAAGGGGGCTCCATAACGACACAGCCAAGCCCATCTACGCTCGCTGTTGTTATTTTTTTCCCTCTACCCGCCTTCAAAAACATGTATATATTAAGCGGCTCTTTAACTTCTTTTGTCTGCGCTCCTAACTCCGCGCATCCCCGGCCCCGCTCTGGCCGCCCGCGATTGGCAGAGCCCTCACCACACTCCGGCGGCGCGGTGGGAAATACGGCTCGGACACCGCGCCGGAGGGATTGGACGGATCCCGATGATTGGCAGCGGCTGGGGCCGCGCGATTGGCTCCCTTTCAGGCCGCCGGCGCAGCGGGGATCCGCCCCCGCCGCCCCCCCACCAGCCCCCCCCCCCCCACCGCGCCGCCCCCCGAAGTTGCACTTGCAAAACTTCGCGCGGGGCCCGACGGGGCGCACACAGCCCCCCCCCCACCCCCACACACCCCCCGGCCCGGCAGCGGGCAGCAGCTGCCGCTCCCCCGGCGCCGGACGGGGCTCCCTGCTCGGAGGCGCTGCGCCGCCGTGTTTACGTTTGCGGGATTTCTCCCCTCGGAGCAGCCCACGCGCGGGGCTGCTGCCGGGCTCCGCGCTCGGTTGCCTTCCCTTTCCACTTTTTTTTTTTTTTTGGAGGGACACCATTCATTCATGGATGAGGCGGGAAAGCACGCCCTGATGCAACACCCCCACACCCACCCCCACACCCACGCGAGGCCGGGGCTGTGCGTGCTTATGCCCAGGGCGGGTGATGGAAGGCAGCACTAGGGGAAGGCAGCCAACGTTTTCCTAAAAAGAAGGCGGCGGCGGCGGCGGGGGAAGGGAGGGGGATTCCTTGCCTTTAGAAAATAAACGAGTAAGCGGCCGGGGGGAGCTGAGCAGCGCATGTCGGGGAGAAGTTTTGGGAGCCCGCGCTCGCCGCCTCTTTGGGGGCTTCCCCCTCCCGAGGTGCCCCGCAGCCCCCTCCCGGGGGGCCCCGTCGGGAGAGCCGCCCCGCGCCCCGCGAAGCTTTGGGGTGCCGGGGAGGGAGGGGGGCGGTGGGCTGGGAAATGGGGGAGTTTCTGGCTGGGGGGGAGTCTGGCCAGGAGCTGCTGGCCTCGACGGAAAAGGCAGGAAAAGTGGGGGCTCCCCTAGAGGGGGGCAGAGGTGGGGGGGGAGCGGGGGGAACCGTCCCGGGTGGGGGGGGGGCGTGTTGGTCCTGGAAGGTGAAGCGCTTTGTGGAGCGCCGAGGCTGCCCCTTCCGCACAAAGGAGGATGCTGCCGTTTGGGGGTGCCGGAAAAGCAGGCTCGGGGGGTTCCCTGCCAAGCAAAAAGGGGGGAAAGAGCATTGCCGTGACTTTTCTCTGGGGCTGCGGGAGGAGAGGTGGCCTTTATTGATATGTCATCTGCTTTCCTTAGGCTGCTGGTCCCCCTGGGAATGCCTGGCGCTCCCGCGCTCCTTAGAAAGTGCAGGCAGGCTGCCTGTCCTTCCCTGCCTGCGGGGCAGCGAGGGACGCTCCTCCGCCACGCCAGGAGAGGGAACGGGGCGGGGGGTGCCAGCAGCGGACCCCCCCCACCCCTCCCGGCCCTCCCCGGCCACCTGATCCCCCTGACCACCGCACGTCGGCGGGTTCTCGCCGCTGCCCTTCGCAGAGCCACGTCCGAAGGAAGCCCCGTGCTGGTCCGGCATTTCCCGGGCCGGGCTCCAGCCCCCCCCCGCCGCGGGGAAAACTCGCAGGATTTGGCCCACGGCTTGCAGGGCAGGGGCTGTAGGAGCCGGCCCCGCGGGGAGCCCCGGCTTTCTCCCCCCCCACGGGGGAGCGAGACCTGCCGGTGCCCCCCCCCCCCCCCCCCGGAGCCGACCCGCTGCTCCCGGCTCGGCTGGCGTGGTGGGGGTCTCAGTGATGCTGCAAGGCAAGGAACGGGAATAAATAATCCCCGGCTTTTAAGAGGGGCTGCTCGTTGGTTTTATTGCACAGTAAAAACTTCTCCTCGCAAACTAGCCGCACATCTATACGCCTATTTATATACGTATGTTTCCTATACGTGCATCCAAAAAGTGCCCTCCTCCCTCCCCAAACTTCTGGGCACGTTGCTGGGCCGAGGTGCCGAGGTGTGGAATGGTTTGACGGGAGACGCTGCGGAGGTGAAGAACGGCGTCGCGGCTCCGCGCTACCTTGCGCACGCCTCCTCGTCCCGCTCTTGTTAAACGCAGCGTGATATGTATCTGTCATCGATTTAATATGTCTTAATTCAAATATATCCCCCCGATCAATTTCTTTTTATGAGGGGCTATAAAACAAAGAAAATATTTTATAGCTGGGTAATAGGCAGCTGACCTGCGACTGTGGGGAGGGAGGGGCTGGCCGAGACTCACGTGGAAATTCGCCCATTTTTAGGACGCCGGGAAGAGAAGGTGGCTGCCCGGGCCGGGGCAGTTTTGGAAGATGCCAGCTGCAAAAAGGGCCGTGAAGAATTTAAAGCCCATTAACTCACCGACCCCAGCTCAGGCCCAGGCTGCCGCGGCGCTGGGGGGGGCTGCGGCGGAGGGAGGCGGGCGGTGACCCCCCCGCCCCCCCGCCCCAAACCCCCCGGCAGCGCCCGTCGGGGGTCGGCCCCGCTCCCGCGGCGGAGCCGGCTGCGGAGCCCTCCCGCCGTGCCCCGCTCGCCGCAAACCCGCCACGGGGACACCGGGGGAGGCTGCGGAGGCGGGGTGGAAGCCTGGAAGCCCTCACATAGGTTTCGTGAAGGTTCCGCTGGAAAGCGAGCTCCGGCTTTAGGAGGTGTTTAGCTGTAAAACGTTGCGCTGTAGGCTGCATTATGTAAATGTATGCTAATGATCACGAACTCCATTTACAAACAATCGTCTTTAATGCACGTCTTATTGATAGTTAGGGAGCGGGGAGCAATATTTTATAACGTGTAAAACATTCTTCTGGGGAGCCGTTCGGCAGCGAGCACGATTCCCGCTTCCCTCGGCGAGACCTCCAGATCTCCCCAAATCTGCTGAAATAGCTCACCACCCGCCCGACCCGTCGCGGGTGGCTTTCTTCGCTCGTGGGGCTGCCGGGCGGCGTGAGGGGGCCTGTGGCGCCGTTCCCTCCGCGGACACGCGTGGGACCGGCGCTGGGTCCGGCCGGCATCAGGCGGGAGCGCCCCGAGTCAGGCACGGCCCCGCGGCGGCCGAAGCGGGGGGGGAGTAGCCCCGGTACCCCCCGCCCCGCCCCGTCGGGGGGACAGCAGGGACCCCGGGCGGGGATGGGGGGGGTCGTGGCTGCCCACGGGCCCGAAAGGGGGAGAGCGAGGGGCGATTTGGCGTCAAGGCTGGGGCCAGGGGATGGATATTTTATACCCTTAAAAATAAACTCCTGCACCCAATAAGCGCCCGTTTCTCGTCGCCTCACGCAGCCAAGTGGGAGCCCGAGGGCTGGGACACGGTCCCGAGAGGCTGCCGGCGCCGTGCCCGCCGTCGGGGCTGCGGCGGCCGTCGAGGCTGCCGGGGCCGGGACCCGCCGCGCGTTTGGGACGGGGACTTGCGGGCGCCTGCTAATGTTTGGGAGCTGCCATTTTCAGTGCGCGCCTCGCCAGAGAAAGTGGGCTCTCCGCACGTCCCCTTCGTGGATTTGCTCAAATAGGAGCAAAACAAGGACAAAAATTTCCATCCTTCAATCCGTGTATATATATGTATATGCACACACATCTATATTTATGCATACAGAGAGAGGAAGAGATAAAGAGAGGCGGCCTCAGGAAACCCAGGCCAAATTTTGCTCTGCGCTCTCTCCCCCCTTCCCCTCTCTCTGTAGCTGAACGTCACCGTTGGAAGAAGCTGTTGAGATAAATCAAATAGTGACACTTTGACGGCTTTACTTGTATAAGCAATATGGTTACCATATGGCATTGTTATTTATGAATGACAGCATAAATTGTATTACAAAGTCCATCGCGCTTTATTGGGAAGCTGCTCCCCTGCCTCTCAGGTTTATGTGGGCACCTCCAGGCGGGAAAAGGTGCATCTAACAAAACGCGGCGGTGCCGAGGCAGACCCCGTTCCGGGGGCGCCGCGCCGGGGCTGCGGAGCGAGGCGCGCAGCGGGGGCAGAGCGCGGGGCGCGCAAAGTCCGCGGCCTTGCGCCTCCCTCAGCGGCGGCCGGGCCGGGCCGAGGCACCGGCTGCGGCTGGGGCTGCGGCTGCGGCTCGGCCCAGGTTCCCGTCCCGAAATCACCGCCGCGCCGCTCCGCGCCCCCCCGCCTCACGGCACCGCCGCCCGGCGCGGGGGCTTACACCGCAACCTCGGCTTTTACACACATATATATATATATGTAAGTGCAACGGAGAGAACAATAAATATTAACGGCACGAAAGCGAGGTGCTCCTTCCTGCTGCCCCCGCCCTGCCTCGCGGGGTTTTTTTTGGGTTTTTTTGTCTTTTTTTTTTTTTTTTTTTTAAAGGCATTTAAAAGTTACAGCTTTGGCTGAGATTTTCATTATTTCCCCTTTTTCTTTTTACATTACGCTGCCGGTAGAGCCTGACAAAGAACTTTTGTCCCGAAGCGTGTTTTACAGAGGGAGGCTACAGCACAACACATGTGGTCTTCACGGGTCATAGGTCGAACGGCCTAGAAGTGCCTCGGATCGGCACCATCAAAGGTAACCTGCAACTTAATATCCTGTTGATGAGCTTGTTGAATTTATGAGTGTCTGTGATACAGACAACGGTGCGAGCGATTCCGCTCAATTGGCCTCTTCTTCCCAGGCTGCGGGCCGGCCGCACGCCCCCTCCCCGCCCCGCACCTCGTCCCGTTACTCCGGGGAGAAGCCGAGGATGAATTGGGGGGGGAAAGACCCCTCTCTTTCCCCCCCCCCCGCCCCCGGCCGGCCCTTCCTCCTCTCTTTCCACCCGCGGGCAGAGCCCCCGGCCGCGCCGCAGCCCGCGCCCCCCGCCGCGGCGCCCTCGGCTGCCCGGGAGGGAGGGAGGGGGGCAGGGAGCAGCCGCCCCATCGCCCCCGGCCCGGCGGTGGCGACCCCGCCGGGGAAAGGGGCGAGAAGGCGAGGGCGGTACGTGCGGTCCAGGGGAAGCAAGAAATTGCTCTCGCTCGTCCTCACCGTCCCCGTCGCCCCCCCCCCCCCCCAGCTCCCTCCGCATCAGCGGCCGGCAAGGATAAGAGTTTTAAAGAAAATTTCGGAAAACTTACAAAGAGGGGAATGCTTTCCCGGGAAAGGCAAGAGTCCTGCTTGCTCTGCAGGTCTGGCACCTCCAGGAACCTGTTGAAAAACTTCCTTCAATAAACCAGTTTAGCCCCGACTTTGGGTGACCGCTTGCTTTCCTCCCTCGAAAGCTGCCGTCAGCCGAAGGCTGCGTTTCTGGCGGTGGCCCGGCCGGCGAGTGCGGGGCTGGCTGCCGGTGCCTCGGCCCCCGGCCCCCCCCGCTCCCTTCCCTTCTTCCCCTGTGAGATGGGGGGAAAGGGGGTTTGCGGTTCGGAGGGAAATAAAGCGCTTCTCAGGAGGGACGGCGCCGTGACTTTGAACTTGGATCAGCTCCTCTGTTTCCTGCAGAGAGAGTAGGGCTGGAGCCCTGAAAGAACAGCGGCGCTGGGCCGGCCCGCGGGGGCTCCGGCTGGAATTCACCGCGTCCCCCCCAAGCGCCCCGCCGCCGGCGCCGCCGAGCGGGCAGAGAGCGGGGCGAGGGGAGGGGAGGCAGGGAGGGCAGGGAAGGAAGGAAGGAAGGGAAGGAAGGAAAAGAAGGAAAGGAAAAGAAGGAAAGGAAAGGAAAGGAAAGGGGAAAAAACGAGAAAGAAATAAAGAAAGAGAAGAATAAGAGAGGAAAAGAAAGGGAAGGAGGGAAAGGAAGGAAAGGAGGAAGGGAGGAAAGGAAGAAGGAAGGGAAGAAGGAAGGAAGGAAGGAAGGAAGGAAGGAAGGAAGGAAGGAAGGAAGGAAGGAAGGAAGGAAGGAAGGAAGGAAGGAAGGAAGGAAAAAGAGAAAACATAACAGAGAAAAGATAACAGAAAAGAGAAAAGAGAAAAGAGAAAAGGAAATAAAAGGAAGACAAGGGATAAAAAGGTATGAAAAGGGAAGAAAGGGAAGAAAGGGGAAGAAAGAGAGAAAGACACAGAAAGAGAAAGAAAGAAAGAAAGACAGAAAGAAAGAGAAAGAAAGAGAAAGAAAGAAAAAGAAAGAAAGATAAAAGAAAGAAAAGAGAGATAAAAGGAAAAAAGAAGAACGAGGTGAAAACCCAGAAGGTAGGTTTTTGTATGAACATTCACTTTTTTTTTTTTTTTTCCCCCAAAACAGTATTTTTAACTGGGAATTTTCCTGGACACTTTGGTTCCCTTCCTAATCTCAGATGTAGTAACTTCTTTTAAATTTGGGGAAGAAAAAAAAAAAGTGTATTCAAGGGTCTAGTTGTCCGTACGGTTTTTTCACTAAGCTGGAGGCAGGCGACAGAGGAGCCCAAGCTTTCCTCTCCCCACTCGGGCTCTCGCAATGCCCAGCAGCGGCGGCGGACACTGCTCAGCTCCCCGCCTCGGGAACCTTTCAGGGAAGGAAAGCAGAATTTGTTCGCGGTCTGTCCCTGGGAGCCTGGGGGGTCAGGACAAGGCCAGCATATGCTCCCAAGCTGCAGCCTGGGGAGGCGATATCTGGGGAGCAGCCACTCCTGCCTGCAAAGGCAGGACCGAGTGACGGCGTGGCGAAGAGGAGAGGGCTGTTGGCATCAGAGGTGTAGCTCTGCCTTGATATTCAGTTCATCTTCTAATGCCCATTTCGGATTAGAAGGAATCCCGCTTCTTCCCGAATTAAATCCTCGCCTTGTTCAAAGAGCAATGTCCGGTACTGGCACATTTCAAGCCACTTTCGGACAGGCTCGGAAATATTTTAACTATTTCGTGACAGCGAAGGGGAAAACCTTATTTAAACAACCCTAGCTGGTGGGCAGTGTTACCTTTTCCTTCCTTCCGTCCGTCCTTCCTTCCTTCCTTCCTTCCTTCCTTCCTTCCTTCCTTCCTTCCTTCCTTCCGTTTATCTGTCTCTCTATCTATCCATCCATCTACCTACCTACCTACCCGATACCTCTCGCTGCAGAAGCCCTGCTCGGAGGCTGGGTCCAGGTTTGAGGGTGCCTGTGCCTGGTGCGGGGTTGAACGCCGTGAGGAGCCAGAGGAGGAACGTGGCAGGGAGCATGCCAAAAAAGCCCCCCCCAACCACCCAGACCCCTCAATTTTGGGTCGCTTCTCCGCCAAGCACAGAGCCGATGGGGGTGGAGACGCAAGGTTAAGTGCAGGACGGTTAAGACGACAAATGTTATGGCGGGTTTTAATTTTTACAAAGCCTTATTTATTGGTAAGCTGCTGGCCCCGGGATGATTATTTTTCAGCCACTACAAAACAAACCGAAGCAGGGGCCAGACATGTATTTACTGGAGGGGGAGGGGAAGGGGACTTGTTTGCTCTGTGTGTGTGTGTGTGTGTGTGTGCGCGCTGGCTGTATGCTTTTTTATTCCTGCCATGTAAGAATCCGGTTTCCACATAACAATGGCAGGGTGGGTTTCGGGGTTGGGGTTTTTCTCTTTCGGTTTTGTTTTTGTTTCTTTTTCAAGAAAGGGAAGAGACAAGGAAAACTCCTGAAGCATCTGCTCTCGGATGCACACTCACACCACAGGCAGATCGACTCCTCTGCTCCCGCACGAGTGGTTTAAAAGCCCAAACAACCAGGGCGACCGTGCCCTCGTCTATTTTCATTTTTTATTTTATTTTATTTTATTTTTCTTCCCCCAGCCGCCAACGCGACTTTTATCTGATTCCCCCCTCGCTCCCTTTATCGCTTTAATTTGCTGGAGCCGAAAAGGGGGAAGGGGCCGCAGGATGGGCGAGTTCCTCCCTCCCTCCGCCACCACCTAAAAAACAAAAAAAAAAAAAAAAGAAGGCAGCCCCCCCTCCCCAACCCCCTGTTTATGTTTTAAGCCCCTCGCTTTGTTTGTTTGCCTCCCGAGGCAGGATCGCAT
Organism: Nipponia nippon; assembly: GCF_047370975.1. Classification (NCBI taxonomy): domain Eukaryota; kingdom Metazoa; phylum Chordata; class Aves; order Pelecaniformes; family Threskiornithidae; genus Nipponia; species Nipponia nippon. The sequence goes on along the minus strand of NW_028262336.1, from coordinate 72,811,350 downwards.
GGCCAAGCGCACATCGATATTTTCCGTGCGTGTGGCTCGCCGCGCCTCTCCCCCCTCCACGCCACCCCTTCCCCTCGCCGCGGGGGAGCCGGGGGGGGGACGACGACCCCCCCTCTCCCCCCCCCCCCCAAAAAAAAAGCCGGCGGCGGTGCCGGGCTGAGGGCGGCCCCCGGTGCCGAGCGGGGCCGGGCCGGGCCGGGCCGCGGGCGGCGGGGGCCGGGCGGCGGCGGGGCGGGCGGCGGGGCGGGCAGGGCGCGGGGCGGCGGCGCCGCCATTAGCCGGTGACCGGGGGCGCCCGGATGGACGGGGCGGCTCGGGCCAATGAGCGGGCGCCGGGAGAGCGGCCGGGCGGCGGGCGAAGGCGGCGTCGGGAGAGGAGCCGCCAGTGCGGGCGGGGAGAGGGAGAGAGGCCGGGGGAGGGAGGGAGGGAAGAAAAAGAGGGGGAGTGAGGGGAGGGGGAGAAAAATAAAAAGCCGCCGCCTCAGCAGCGCCCACCGAAATAAACAGCGGAGCGAGAGGGAGCGCGGGCGCGGGCGGAGCGGGGCTGCAACTCCGCCGCCCCGGCCGCGCCGCTCCGGCCCCGGCGCTCCGCGGCCCCTTCCCGCCCCCCGCCTCCCCTCCCCACCCCCACTGCCGCCCTTATTGTTTTTAATCCGCCTCCGGCACCCCCCTTCTCCCCCCCCTCCCCTCCCCACGCCCCTCCGCGGCGGCGGGCGGGGGCGGCGCGGGGCACCCCCCCACCCCCCGGGTCCCTTCGCTCCGTGGGAACCCGCGGCTGCAAGTTTTTTCTCCGTGAGAGACACGGCTAATGCCCGGCGGAGGATAAAACGAGAGAAGGGGCCCGGGGAGCGGCGGGGGGCCCGAGGCGGCGGGGAGGGCCGCGGCCGACGCAGGGAGCGGCGCGGGGCCGGGCGGGCGGGCGGGGGGGGGTCGGGGGCGCTGACATCCCGGTGGCGGCGGAGGGGGGGGCGGCGGCGTGTGCGAGTGTGTGTGTGTGTGTGTGTGTGTGTGTGTGAGAGAGAGAGAGAGAGAGAGAGAGAGTGTGCGTGTGCGTGCGTGTGTGCCGCAGGGAACGGCGAGGCGAGCCTTGCCCCCCCCGTCCCCGTCCCCAGCCCCGTCCCTCCCCTGCTCCCCCTCCCCTCCCCTGCCCGCCCCCGCCTCAGCTCCTTTAATACACTTTGGTTCTCCGCTCGCCTTTGGACTCTGCTCTGCCTGGCTCCCGATACGGCTCCGGCGGCGGCGGCGGCGGCGGCAGCGGGCCGGTGCGGGCGCGGGCGCAGGCGGCGGCGGCGGAGGCGGGGGGACGCGGCGGCTGCCGGGGGGAAGCGGCGCGGAGCGGCGGCGGCGGCGGCGGCCCCGCGCCGGGCCGGGCGGGCGGCGGCAGCCCCGGCGGCGGCGGCGGTAGCGGGGCGGCGGCGTTCCCGGAGCGGCGCGGACCATGCTGCTGGACGCCGGCCCGCAGTTCCCGGCCCTCGGCGTGGGCACCTTCGCCCGGCACCACCACTCGGCCGCGGCGGAGATGCAGGACCGGGAGCTGAGCCTGGCGGCGCAGAACAGCTTCGTGGACTCGGCGGCGGCGGCGGCGCACATGGGCGCCTTCAAGCTCAACGCCGGGGCCCACGACCTCTCCCCCGGGCAGAGCTCGGCGTTCACCTCGCAGGCGCCCGGCTACCCCGCCGCCGCCCTGGGGCCCCACGCCGCCCACGTCGGCTCCTACTCCGGGGCTCCCTTCAACTCCACCCGGGACTTCTTGTTTCGCAGCCGCGGCTTCGGGGACTCGTCGCCGGCCGGCGGGCAGCACGGCATCTTCGGCCCTGCGGCCGGCAGCCTGCACCACCCGCACACGGACGCTCAGAGCCACCTCCTCTTCCCGGGCATCCACGACCAGCACGGCCCCCACGCCTCCCAAAACGTCCTCAACGGGCAGATGCGCCTGGGCTTGCCGGGGGAGGTGTTCGCCCGGTCGGATCAGTACCGCCAGGTCTCCAGCCCCAGGACTGACCCTTACTCGGCGGCTCAGCTGCACAACCAGTACGGCCCCATGAATATGAATATGGGCATGAACATGGCAGCCCACCACCACCACCACCACCCAGGTGCCTTTTTCCGCTACATGCGGCAGCAGTGCATCAAGCAAGAGCTCATCTGCAAGTGGATCGACCCCGAGCAGCTGAACAACCCCAAAAAAAGTTGCAATAAAACTTTCAGCACCATGCACGAGTTGGTCACCCACGTCTCGGTGGAGCACGTTGGGGGACCCGAGCAGAGCAACCATGTCTGCTACTGGGAGGAGTGTCCCCGGGAAGGCAAGCCCTTCAAAGCGAAATACAAACTGGTCAATCATATCCGAGTGCACACGGGAGAGAAACCCTTCCCCTGCCCCTTCCCCGGCTGCGGAAAAGTTTTCGCCAGATCAGAAAACCTCAAAATTCACAAAAGGACGCACACAGGTAAAATTCGGGTTTCTTTCGGCAGATTCCCCCCCTCTGCCCGTGCCTATAGATATACGTAGAAACAGGGAGAGATAAAATGACGAGAGTGGTAAAATAAGGATCCCGCTTAATATTTTTTTTCCCCGCTCCCTCACACGGCTGCGTTTGTTTTGGTTTCTTCCCCACCAGCATCCCCCCCCCCCCCCCGCCCCTTCCCAGATTTCGAAAGGACATTTTTACTCAGTTCTTTTCATTTGGGGGGTGAGCGATGCAAGATCCGCGCCGAGGCTCGGCGGGGTCTTTGCGCAGAAACGCGAAATCCAGCGCGAACTAAATCCTGCCGTCCTGCTAAAAGCCGGGGAGACGTATACGGAGATATATACACATACATAAAGCGCCCTGTACGTTCGCAAGGCGCGGCGGATTGGCATATAACTTCAGCGCTTGTCAGCGTGGCTTTCGTGTCGGGCTAGCGCGCGAGAGAAACTATATAAATACGTGCAAAATCCGTCCTTAGTCCAAAATCCAGTTGGAAGTGGCTAAACGTCCCTTTCTGGGAATGCTTTCCATTAAATTTAAATGGTGTGAGCAAGGCAATAAAATTTTCTCATTTCAAAAAAAAAAAAAAAAGGAGTGTTTTTAAAGTCCCACTCGAGGTGATTTAAGGTGCTTTTGCAACAGTTTATTAAATTATGTAATAGGGAACAGAGGACTTGAGGCTCGGAAGCTTCCACCCAAATCAGGTGGAAGAGGGGTGAGGGAGCCCGGGCTTCTCCCGATGGAAAATCGCCCGAGCCGAAGGGCAGCAAAAATAAACGCATCCTCCCGCCTCATCTATTATTCATTTACTGCTCCTGCCGGCTCGAGCCGTGCCAGACCATTTCATACAAGAGGGCCAAATATTTTAGCGGCTTCCACTCTAAATATTTACCCGGAGAAAGGCTAAAAATCTCGAGGCCTATTGTTTTCTCAAGTGCTAAGCCCGATGCGAGGTGCGAGACGAGCTTTAACAAGGTTTAAAATTTGAGAAATGTGTTTGCATGAGATGCCCGCACCGAAGTCATTGTGTCTGAGCGGATGTCTTTAAGAAACAATTTAGGTGCTAATGGAATTTAATGTTAAATGCTTCCCCCTTCAAAGGCGGGGGGATGTGGAGTTCTCACCTCCAAATTACTCCCCGGCATTTGGAGTCCTGGCAGCCGGGCGAGAGGAATCCCTATGAAAATTAAATGAAGTATTTTACAGACGTTTAGTTTTCCCAGCGGATGTGCGTTTATCTCGAATATCCATGCACGAAACAATCTGCCCGGCCTTAAATCTGCCGGTAATGGTTTCCACTTTAACAGGATAGCGGATTTGGTACCGAGGCGAAACGGCTCCATGCCTTTTTTTTGTTGCTTTTTTTTTTTTCCCCTCCCCTTTTATTTTTATCGCCTTCCTTCTTCAATCTCTTTCGGGGCCGGCACCGGTCGAAATAAACCCAGGCTCCCCAGAGGGCCGGCAGGCAGGGCGCCGGCCCGGGGGTGCCCGGGGTGGGGGGGTTGGTAGGAAAAAGCAGGCGGCGGCCGGGCACCGCCTCGCTGCAGGGCAAAGCGGCAGCGGCGCGGGAGCCGGGGCGAGCCCGGCCTCTGGCTTCGGGAAGCGGCCGGGCGAAGTTGCTGGGAGCGGGGGGCCGGGAGAGGAGCGGGGCCGGGGGGGGAAGGGCCGGGGGGGGGCTGCGCGGGCGCTGCGCGGGTTTTGCGCGGGGCCGGCCGCGCTCAGCCCCGCCGCTCTCTTGCAGGGGAGAAGCCCTTCCAGTGCGAGTTCGAAGGCTGCGACCGGCGCTTCGCCAACAGCAGCGACCGCAAGAAGCACATGCACGTCCACACCTCGGACAAGCCCTACCTGTGCAAGATGTGCGACAAGTCCTACACCCACCCCAGCTCCCTGCGGAAGCACATGAAGGTACCCGGCCCCGCAGCCGGCGGCGGGAGGCGGGAGGGCGGCCGCCCCGCACCGGGCGCCCCGTCGGGGCGGCGGGCGGCGGGCGCGGGGCCCGGGGGCGGCGGCGGGCCGGGCCGGCGGCGGGGGGCGCGCCCGGGGGGCGGCGGCGGCGGCCTCCCCGTCCCCCCTCCACCCGGCCGTGTTGCCTTTGCCCCCCAGGTGCACGAGTCGTCCCCGCAAGGTTCCGAGTCCTCCCCGGCCGCCAGCTCCGGCTACGAGTCCTCCACCCCCCCGGGGCTGGTCTCCCCCAGCGCCGAGTCGCAGAGCACCAGCAACCTCTCCCCGGCGGCGGCGGCGGCGGCGGCGGCAGCGGCGGCGGCCGTGTCCGCCGTGCACCGGGGAGGAGGCGGCGGCGGCGGCGGCGGCGGCAGCGGCGGCGGCCACAGCGGCCTCTCCTCCAACTTCAACGAGTGGTACGTGTAGGGCCCCGCCGGACTGCTCTGCAGGGCCCCGCCGCGCCCTCCCCGCCCCGGCGGCGGCGGCGGCGGTGGCGGGAAGGAGGGAGCGGGCCCGCCGGAGACGGGAGATGCCGCCGGGAGATGCCGCCGCACCCGCGGGCAGCGAAATGACGGCCGAGCTGGATGGGGACGGGGGGCCTCCCTCTCCCCACACCCCTCCCGCCTCCGGGTCTTTATTTTTTTTGGCGGATTTTTTTTCCTTTTTTTTTTCTGCCTGAGAACATTTTGAACCAGAAAAAAAAAATTTCTACGAAAGTACGTGCTGAAAAACGCTAAGAGAATGAGTCAATCAATAGAGGAACGGAAAGGGGAGAGAGAGAGAGGGGAAAAAACCATCCCCAAGGGCCACCGACACACCACCCAGCAAAAAGCTTCTCGAGCCGGCGGAAAGAAACTCTCCCTCCGGAGCCTCCAGACAAAAGATCAGAGACTCAAACTCCTCCGGCCCCCGCGCCTCCCCGCCCGCAGCAGCCGGCGCCCTCCCGCCCCCCGAACTCTGTACATAGCGGCCCTCTCCTGCCTCCGCCGAGGTGGGGAGCGAAGTTTTCCTGGATTCTTGGTGTATAGAAGTTCGTCCCGTTTGTAAACCGCGGATTGGTCCCCTTCTTCTTCTTCTTCTTCTTTTTTTTTTTTGTTTGTTGTCTTTCTTTTTCTTCCCCTCTCCCTCCCCGAGAAAGTGATGGACTTGTTTTCTTTTCTCCCGCTCCCCCTGCCCGCCTCCCTCTCTCCTCCTTTTTTAGTTCACCCGTTTAAAAAAAGTAACGTGGAAGAAAAAATGGTTTCTTTTGTAATTGTGATATCTTGAATATTGTGTTCCTTTTTAAGAGGCAACTTGATTGTAAACTGCATTTCAACTATAGACTGGGGAAGAAATACCGTGCCAAAGTCGCCATTCTGTTACTCACAGACACACACACGAACAACAACGCTTGTGAATGTATTTTTTCTGTTAGCTGGGTTTACATGTGATGTTTTAGTGCTTTTGCAAGTTCAATTTGTTAGTTCCTGTTCGGAAGATTGTGAGGAAAAATAAACGTCGTGCCGTTAGCTTTTCCGTAATAACACCCTTCCTCCTGTAAATACCTGTTACCATATTTATCCATTTGTAATTAAATTATGGTATTAACTTGCTACAGAGGAAACAGTATTTATAAAGAATGTTTCTTAACTATAAATATGTACAATTGTGAGCATAAACTGTTTCAGATTTTTTATTTGAAGGTTTAAGTGGTTTCATCATTTCTTGTGATATGTTTTGAGAGTAATGCATACAGAAATATAATAAAACGTGTTGAAACTGCACGACCTGTTTCCTTTTTATGCCAAGGGCTCTCTGAAACCTGCTGTAACGCATGTGAGGGGCTGAGCAGAGGCTGCAAAACAAACGCTTTTTAAAAAAATCCGCCGGTTTCTGGAACACGAGGATTTCTTCCAGCTGGGCTCCCCGTCCAGAATAAAAAACAAACAAACAAACAAACCAACCAAACAAACCCAAACATTTTGGGAAGCCTCCGGGCTAAAAGAAAAGGGTGAGCGTTTGCATCTTCCCCAAACGACTTGCAGGGCAGGATCTCCTTTAGGAAGAGCTTTGCGCGGCAAGAGCGCGGCTCCCTCCGCCTGCTGCCGTGCCCGGGTTTAGGCTCCTTCTCCCGGTGGCGGCGCGGCCGGGGGCTCAGTGCCCCCGCGGTGGCAAAGCCGGGCGCTCCGGGACGGAGGTGGCGGGGCAAAGGCCGGGCGCTGAGCTCTGCGCAGGGCTGCTTTCAGCCCTAAACCGCGTCCTTCTGCGCCTCCCCGTATTTTTGGTAGCCTCCATCCAGCCCTGGAGAGGAGAAAGTGGCGATGCCCGAGAGCTCACATTACCCTTCGAGCTCTTTTTCTTTTCTCTCTCGCTCTCTGTTTCTCTTTTTTTTTTAAGCCCGGGGAGCGGTTTGGGCTGTCAGCCGTGCTCAGCGAGGGAGGGCCAGCCGCTGGGCGATGCCTTTCCCGGGGTGCCGGCCCAGCGCTGCGCTCGGCGGGCGCCGTCGGGGCCCGGCCGGCGGAGCCTCCCGTTTGGGGCCGGCAGGCAGCGGCTCTCCGGGCTCACCCCGCCGCACCGGGACGCCTAAGGAGAGCGTGAGAGCAGCCGGGAAATCGTGGAAAAAACTGGGCCTCGCCAAGCCGCCGAAATACGCCCTGCGCCGCGGCAGCGCTGTGAGCGCGGCAGCGCTGTGAGCCGGGCTCCGAGCGCCCTGCGGTGGCTGCGCTGCCTTCAGCGGCAGCTGGTGCAGGCAGGGAGAGCCTTTTGCTCCTCACACCCGGCCGACCCCATCCCCGCCCCCCCCCCCCCCCCCCCCCCGCTCCGGGCCAGCCCTCGGTTTGGTTTTTTCGGGCTTTGTCCCCCGTGTTCGAATAGCAACAGAGGTGTCCCGGGCCGCCGGGGTGGGGGGAGATAGGTGGGGAGGTGAGGCTACGCGGGGCCCTGCTTCTGGGGGGAGGTGGGGGGTTACCTACACCCAGGGGGAGGGGAGGAGGGAGCGAAAGACCCCCCCGTCCCGCCGCTGCCAACGAAGTTTAGCTGCGGAGCGGAGACGGAGCTTCCTCCGCGGCCGCGCCCCTCCCAGCGCGGCCATCCCCGCGCACACGGCAGGCTCCCCGGGCAATCAAACGGCTATTAAAACCTAATTTATGTCCGGTAATAATATTACGCCAAAAAAATATTTATTAAAATCATTGGCATATGCCGCCTGCCCCTTGGAGAGATCCGTGGGAAGTGCAGCTGCGAGGAGCCCTCTTTGTCCTGCCGGCCTCCCCGCAGCCGAAAAACCAAACGGGGGGCCCGCTTCAGAGCCCGGCGCGTGCTGCCAGCCCCTGCCAGCCCCCGGCTGCCCAAATCCCCTCCCGGGCCCGGGGGCGCAGGGCCAGCCCTGCCCGAGGGCAGCGACCCCCGCTCCCTGGTCCTCCCGCCCCAGCCGGCGAGAAGCGCCCCGGAGGTGGGCTCCCCCCTATCCCTCCCCTCGGAGCCGCTCTGGCTTCGGGGGTGCCCCGGGGGTGCTCCCCCCCTCGGCCCCCGGTAGCAGGGATGCGCAGAGCAGGCGGCCCCCCCAGCCCAAAGCGCGGGTCAGTGGCAGCCCCGCTCCCTCCGGGCAGGGTTGCTTCTCCTCCGGCAGGCCCGGGGAAGGGGCTGCGGCGGCCGTGGCCGTGAGCAAGCCCGCCCCCCCCTTCCCTGTCCTCCCCGGGCTGGCCCTGAACTTGACCCTGGCCTTGGCGCATCCAGCCCGCAGCCCCTCTCCGCCCGCCTCCCCCGGGCCCTGACCCCGGCCCGGCCCCGCCACGCTTAAGGGAGAGCGGTAATTCATCGGGTCCAGGGGCTGGGGGGTTTTGAGGGGGAGGGCAGCCAAGACCCGCCTCGCAGCCTTGTGCGCGGGTGGCCCGGGCTCGGGGAACCCTGGCTCCGCACTATTCCTCTGCGCCCCTCCTGCCCCCTTCTCCTTCCTCCACCTCGCCCCCCTCACCCCAATTCCCCCTCCCCACCCCCACCCCCCATCTCTCTCCCTTTGTCTCCCACGCCGAGCCTGAGCTTCCCAAACCTCCCCTCCCCGGCCCTGAAGGCAACCTGGGGACCAACCTGGAGGGAGGCCGGGGGCTCCCTCGGCAGCCCCGACCCGCCCCCCCCGCCCCCTGCCCGGCCGCAGCGGGCGCCGTACCCCGGCCGCCGGCCCGTACGCTCCGACGGCGCTGCCCCGACGGCTCCCGGGTCGCCCCGGCCCCGCCGCCCCCGCCGCCGGTGGGCGGGGGGGGCACGGCGCTGCCCTCCCGCCGGCACCCCGCGCCCGGGAGAGCGGTGCCCGGCTGCGGCAGCCCCGCTTGGCCGGTTCTCCTCCGGCGGCGCGACTCTTCGTTTACCGTGAAAAGCAGCGTGGAGTGGTGGTTTTAATGCTAATTTTTATTATTATTATTAATCATAAAATTCGCTCCTAATTCTGCCTGGAGACCCCCTGAAAAGACGGAGCGATTTCCTCGGGAATTGCTCTCTCCTCATGCGCTCCTCCCAAGCCAAAAAAAAAAAAAATTGAGGCTCCGTCCATAAACCAAGTTGTGCTCTGCCCCAGGCACCCGCGATGGGAGGGCAGCTCGCCGCTCGGGGCTCTGCCCTGCCTTCACCTGCCCCCGCTGCCCGTCCCGAACGAAACCCTCTCCTTCACCTGGTTCGGCTGCTCTAGCGGCTTTGTGTCGGAGCCGGCGGTGGCAAAAAAAAAAAAAAAAAAGCAAACCCAAAGGCAAACCAACCTCCTACCAAACAAACAAGGGATGCCAACAGCCCAAACCGAAGTAAAATAAAAATACGGCAGCTCTCACCCGAGCGCGGAGCGGCTGCCGAGCCCGGAGGTGCCGCAGCCGCTCCGGTACCGGGGGGGCTCGGCAGCGGGCAAGGGGCTGCCCCTGCCCGGCCAAGCCCCCGCCGCGGGCAGCCGGGGGGCAGCAGCCCGGGCTGCAGCCGCTCCGCTGGGCTCTGGCCAGACCTCCCCAAACCCCTAACAGCCTTTTAAGTTTCCCCTTTGTTTTCAGAAACTCGTACACGTTTCCTGCCCGCTATGAAGACGTCCCAGGCTCCCCCAAACCTCTCCCCGGCCACGCGTGCACGCTAGACGTGCTCCCGGGCACAGCGAGGTACGTATATTTTTCATCTCCGTGCATGGTTGGTTTTTTTTGTTGGTGTTTTTTAATCTCCTGGGTCGCTTTTTTCCTCCCTTCTTTTTTTCTTTTTTTTTTTTTTTCTTTTTTCTTCCTTTCTTTTTTTTTTTTTTTTTCTTCCTTTCCCCCGAGCCAGCCGGCTGGGGAAGGAGCCGCATTTCACCAGCAGAGCAAGCAAAAACTATTGTCCCACCCTGCAGGGCACGGTGCCCCCCTCCCTCCCAAACTGCAATTCCTCCCCAGTGCTTTGGGTTTTCTCCCCCTTTCCTTTCATTTTTTTTTCTTTTTTGGCCCCGATCAGGCCGGGGGGTTTCTCTGCCTGTAATACTTGGGGCGAAAAGAAGCAAAGAAAAGAGAAGAAGAAGAAGAAGAAGAGCGGGGGAGGGAGGACCTTCGCCAGAGGTTTCACGTCTTTATTTAATAGCACTTCAAAGCGGCTGCCCCGGGGCTGTCCCGAGGAGAGGAAGCGCGGCCCCGAACGGGCCGCCGGCCCCACTTCCTCGCAGGGCAGGAAACACGAGCAGGTCCCCCCGCGTCCCTCGCCCGTGGCCCCAAGTGCTTTTCAATGACGCCCGTGGGTGGAAGCGGGGCCGCGCTCCGCGCTCCCGAGCGGCCGGACCCGGCGCGGAGCGAGCGCTTCCCCGGCGGTCCCCACGCCACGCCGCGCCGCCGCCCCACGCGCGGCAGCCAGGCGTTGCGTCCCGGAGGGGGAAGGACCCTCTTTTGGTGTTAAAAAAAAAAAAATCGGCAGCAGAAGCGGGGGAGGGGGGTGGGAAGCCACTCGAGCGCCAGGAGGGGACGGAGGGGGTGTTTTACACGCGCGGCACCGCTCCTCGCGGAGGGCCGTGGGCGGCCGCGGGGTCCGCGGGGGGACACGGGGTGCCCGGCCCTGGGGCGGGCGGGGTTGGCCGCGGCGGGACGTGGGCGACCCGACAGCGCCCCGCGGGGCTGGGCCGGCCGCGGGTGTCGTGGGGGAGCCGTGCCGCGCCCCGGCCGCCGCGGGTCCGTGGGTGGCCGCGGCCAGGGCGTCCCGCGGGCCCGGGGGCAGCGACCCGGCGCGGAGGAGACGGGGGCTGTGCGTGTGCGTGCGCGCCCGTGTGCGTGGGTTTGGTCTGGATCTCGATATAAAGCAGTTGTTTGCGGCGGGGGGGGGGGGGGGAAGAAAAAAAGAGCAATTTTCCTTCCAACTTTTTTTTTTTTTCCCCTTCTTCCTAGAGCACTAATTCCTCCGTGTGGGCAAACAGCCCTGCTCCTTTGATTCTTAGGCACAGCCCCTAGATTAAATCCCGGTTTTAATGAGAGCCGTGGCCGCGGCCGCATTAGGTGATGATAGTTAGGAAGAGGGGCTGACCTGTTTTGATGAAGAGGGGCTGACCTGTAGGGAGAGCGGGAGAGGTCAGCCGCATGCAGCGGCCAGATTTCTGCTCCTTCCCGGCACATGCTGCTACAATATTGATCCGTGGAGAAAGATAAACATAAAAGCTAGATCCCACGTCCTGAATACTAATGAACGTGGCTTCCAGATTTTAATTGTTGTTGACTTCTTATTTCCACCGTAAACAGTTGCTGACCTCTGTAGGGCAATTTCCCCCGGGTTTCTTTTAATTTCTTTTCTTTGGTTTTCTTTGATTTTCTCTTATTTTATCCTATTTTATTTATTCCCCCCCCCCAACCACTGAGCCTCTCTCCCGTTGGAAACCTTTCCAGCAAGTTGCTTTCCCCAGCAGCCAAGGCGCAACCCCCAGAAAGCCGCCGCCCGCATCTCGTTTCCATGAGACGGCGCAGCGAAGGCGACCGCTGCTGCGCAGGGGGAAAGCTCATCCGAAAGGCGAGATCTCGACCTGGGATCCACCTTTCGCGTTTCTGCTTCATGTCTCCCTTCATTCCTTCGCAGCGTTAGTGCTGCAGATGACATCGGAGTTGCTTGTTTGCTTTTTTTTTTTATTATTATTATTTTCCTCCTCCTCTCCCGGACCGTGCGGCCAAACCAAGAGCTAAGCTGGGAAGAGAGCTCTCTCTTCCAAGCCTTCCCGGTTTTCCAAGTGTTCCCAGGCTAGATACACCTACGGCAGGCAAGGAGAGACGGAGGAATGCCGCCGTCTCGGGGAGCGAGGCGAGGCAGAGGCGCTTTGCCCTCGCCGGCGCCGCGCAGCCCGGCCGGGCGGGCGGAGGAGGCTCTGGCGGAGGCTTTGCGCCGCGGTGGTAAATGGTTAAGGATCACTCGCTGCCCCCCGGCTGCCTCTTGGAAGCATTTTTTTTTTTTTTTTCCCCTTCGAGATGGGCAAAATTAGCTGTAAATCGGGTAAAGGAGTCAATGAAATAGCTATCCCCAAACACGCGGTTCAAGTTTCTGCTGCTTCGCGGACGACCTAGAGTAAGCACCATCGGCTATAGAGGGGCAATTAACTGTATCAGGCTGACATTTAAGAAAATGAGGGAGATATTAAACTCCTAATTCCCGTCATTACAAATAATTTTCATGAAGGGAACTTCTAAAAGGTTTTTTTTTCCCTCCCTTACACTTTCCAGCCTATTTTTTAACCCCTGAGTGATTTACTACGCAAGTAATTTTAGAGGATACAGTTTACAGCTTGAGTTATTAGACTGAACACCTCTGGCTGACACCACAACACCTTTTTTTTTCTGCCTGCAGCTGTGAGTCACAACCCCATTTTCATACCAAACTGCTGCACATTCCTTTACAATATAGACTTCCTTCTTGCAAAGATCAAACATGCTCCAGCCAACGTGTTTATTTTAAAATACAGGAAAATTAAAACTAAACATGGACTTAAAAGAAAAAACAAATGCATCGTTTCTTTCCCTGCTGTCCCTCCTACTAAAATAAAATAAAATAAAATTAGGACGGAACGGCGTAGACCGCTCCAATAAAATAATACAGTGACAGAGCCAAAACAGTTGATTTCGACTGGAACAGGAACGGACCCTTCTGTTTGCTGTTATTTATTTAGGTATTATTGTGGCTATGGTTTTAATTATATGTGGGAATGTCAGGCCAAGACGCTGTAACCGTAGCCTCCCTTTAACACACTTTTCCTATTTGTTTAATGCCGGCGCTACAAGGCTAGAACAGGCACCATAAGGAAAATGGTTTCAATATTCTGTTTAAGAGCTTACAAGAGGGAATCCCGGAATTACAGGAAAACCTGCAGGCCTGCTCGGTGGAGGTGCCCGGCAGGACCAGGCAGCCTTCATGCTCCTCGGCGGGTTTCGGGGTGCGGGGAGGGAGCGGAGGGGGGGAGTTGCGGGAGGGAGAGGTGTCCCGAGTCATTTCTACCCAGCAAAGCGGGGTTTTAAAAGCCTCCTTGCTGCTCAGCGGCACAGACACTGGGATGCTTTTTAATTTGGAGTGGGGCGGAGGTAGATTTGATCTCTGCTCCTCCCGGTAACCTGCTGCCTACTCCTCCTGTGGCCCTACTTGGGTTTGGGGGGGGGGGGGGGGCTTCGCTGCAAGTCCTTCTTCTTCCATCCCCTGGGGTTTTTGCCCCGGAGGAGGGTACCCGATCGAGCTGGCGCTGCCCATCATCTCCCCCCACTCCTTCGCCAGGCTTTCCCCGCGCCATGGGAGTGACGGGTGAGGCAGGGGGAGCAGGACATACCTGCCCGCATTTATTTATCTTTGGCACGCATACAGACCAAAAAAAGGTTATTTTAAAGAAGAAAAAACTAAAGAAAGGAAAGAAAAAGCAAAGCGAAGGATCATTCGCTTTAGGAAACAGAAACTCCCCCTCTCGCCCCTCCAAATCCCCCCCGACCCAAGCGGCTCGGACGCGCCGAGCGAAGCAGGCGGCGAGCCCGCACCGCGCCGCGGGGCTGTGCCTGCGCGGCGAGGGGGCAGCGGGACCAGCGCCCGCCAAGCGGGGCCACTGCGCGTCCCCCGGGTCCCCCGAGTCCCCCGGGCTCACTCCCCGGGCCACGGGCGCTCTGACCGCCCGCCGTCGCGGCCCGACGTGCGCCCAAAAGTTAAGGGGAGAGCGGGGGCTTTCCCGGCTGGAGAGCTCCCCCCCGCCGCCCGGCCGGTCTCGCCGCTGCCCGAACCCGCTGCCTGCCCGCACCTGCCCGAGCGCTGCCCGACGTGCGCACCCGCTGCCCGCACCCTCGCCGCGGCCCTTTCCCGCGGGGGCAGCAGCGCCGGGGCGCGGGGGGTTCCCCCACTTGGACAAACTACACACGCTTAGACGGAGGGCTGCGGGTTCCTCCCCCCTACCCCCCCCCCAAAAAAAAAAAAGAGGGGAGGCGAGGTTCTCGTTTTCAGCTTTTAAATAAAAGCCCCCAGGCCCAGAGGGCAACGCCGCTGCAATCCCCGACGGGAGGTGCGCCGTGGGTGCCTGGGGTCCCCTCGGCCCCCCAGCACAGCGGCCCACCTGGCCCCGCACCCCCCGGAGAGCCTCTTCCCTGCGCTCCCGTCGGGGGTCGCACCCCGCGTCCCCCCCTCCGCGCTTTCTGCACAGCCCCGAGGAATGTGGGGTGTCTGCAGCGGCTGGGCAGTCGGTCCCGGGGAGGGGGCCGGATCCTGCCCCCCCCCCCCCGTTTCACCCGGCCCGTGCCTTTCCTTTGATGGGTTTGTCACAAAGCGGCGCGACACCCCCACGCCTCTCCTTGTCACGGCGCTTCGTGCGCACAGACCGGGCAGAGCCCGGTGCTCAGCGGCCGACACACGCCGGCTGCCTCCCGAGAAGCAGGAACCTAACCCTTCCAGGCGGGGTTTAACAAAAAAGGGGGAGCTGCGTGTAATTAAAAAGCATCGACGATTCACTGAGGCAAGGGGAACCCGGGTTCGAGTGGTGCTTTCGCGGCTGGAGGGGATTTGGGTGGCAAGTCCTTCGGGCTGCTCCCCCTCGCCCCGAGGGGTCCCTGGAAGGGTAAAAGCCAGAGACGGCCCTCGCCCCGAAACCCGATGCACGCAATTTTGCAGCGCGACGAGGAGCTCCATTTCTTTTCATTTTTTTGCCGGTTTGTGCCCCCCGCCGGGGAAGCACTGGGAGCGGCTCCCCTCGGCAGGTTACGAAGGGGATGTGAGTCCTGGCACTTCCAGGCTTCGGTCACCGAGCCCGGCGACAGGCAGCCCCCGCAGAGCGCCCAGACTCCGCGGCGAGGGGCGCGGCGCCTCCCCCGTGGCGGCTGCCCGCCCCGTGCTCCGCTCCTGCCGCGGCGGGGACAGCGGGGTCCCCCCTCCCCACCTCGGCCGTGCACTTTGCCGCCCTGAGTTTCGCTGCCGGGCGGGACGCGGGGCTCCCACCCGCGGTGCCACCGAGTGATGGGTGCCTGAGTCCGCTCCTGCGGCACCGGGGCCTTTCGGGTCGCGTCTCCCCGTGCCCGGCATCCCGGCGTTTCGGCAAACACCCACCCGTGGCGGCCTTTCAACGCCCGCCGCGCTGGGGACGCTCGGTGCTCTGGGGCTTTGGGGGAGGCTGTCCCCGCCGCCGGGGCGACTCCGGCAAGGAGGGGCCAAATCCCCGGGGGTGCCCCAGCGCCAGCTCTCGGAGGGGGCACACGCACACTGGCTCATCACTGTGCGAAATCTGCCGGCCGGGCTCCGGAGCCTCCGGGTAACCTCCCACGGTTAAGCCCGGCCGCTCGCCCCCTCCAGCTCTTGCAGCCGGAGGGACGTGAGCGAGCAGGGCTGCGGCTCCCCCCCGGTCCCCGGCACCCCCCAGGCCCCCCTCCGCAGTGCCGCCGGCGCTGGGAGCTCCTCGGGGCCCCTGGCTCCCGCCGCACCCCCGTACGCGCCGTCGGAAGAAGCAGCGGGCAAGAAACCTGAGGGAGGTCCCGGCGGGGCTCTGCGGGGGCCGGCGGGGTGTCCCCCCTCGGGGGGGGGGGTGGGAGATGGGGGGGGGGCAGCGTTTGCAAACACCGCGCCGAGAAGCAGCGCGGCTCGGGCAGCGGCGGGGGGCGCCGGGCTGGGGGTGCCGGGGGCTCAGCCCCGCACCTGCTGAAGGCACAAGCAAGACTGAAAAACGATGCTCCACCGCACAAAAGGTACTGTAAAATGCAATGGTAACCTGGTGTTGGAACAGCTGCGCAGAAAACCCCATTTTCTTTGTCTATACAGCTAAAGGACTCACAACCAGAAGGGGCAGAAGACGAGGCGGAGGCGCAAAGGAAAAGCTTCAGGGTCAGGTTCTTGCTTCCCAAGCAAAACCAACCAACCACCACTACCAGCCAAAAGAAATCTCATCTATTTCATTTGCCTTCCACGGACCTGTATACTTAGCACATCTTTTATTGTCCCGCCGCGCTTCCAGACAGTTGCTATACCTTAGCCTGAAATCACAGGCTGCAGTGGGAGATTTTGGCAACCTCCCTTCTGCTACAGCTGTTAAAGGAGATTTAGCCTCCAGCAGAATTCATTCATCCTACCATTTATGCCAGATATTAAGTTTCTAAATCAGCTGTTAGGGTGGTTCCTTGTGCAGCCAAAATAATCAGCTCCCACGTGCAGTCCACCAGAGGTATCACCACCTAAGCCAGAATGACACTGACGTACCCAAAACCCAGCCAATTGCATTAAGCAATGATTACATCATATACAGCTCGTATCAGTTTTGCTATTACCAAAGAACAGCAGAAGCTATATGAGAGAATGAAACAGCAAAAATTCTGGGTTTAGCCCAAGTTACGGGCTTGAGCATTGTAATCAATGGGTATCTTAATCTTTCATCCTAATTTCTGCAGGAGACAAAGCAATGGAAATCATGTAGGGATTTTTGTCTTTAAAATACGTTCCTTTAATACCCTCAAATAGTAATCCTTAAATGCATTACTTCTTGCCTTCACGGGGTTTAAGTGGATTTTAAATAATTCCTAGACCTTGCACAGTCCCTTTACGGATAAATACCTTTTATCCTCTGTACCTGCATGTATTTTGCTAAGCAAGTCTCATGGTGGGGTGCATTAGAAATATCCAGGTGGGCAACAGCAACATCTGCGATACTATCAGGAGTTGCCGAAGAGATAACTGAGGTGTCAAGAGGCTGCGGTGGGGAACGAGTAGCAAGAACGGATGAACTTTAAGAGCAAACAGACCATTTTAATTCAATATTCCAGAATGGGAAAGACAAATAGAGGTACCCCAGCGGAACTGTTTTCAAAGACTGGTTTCTATGCAATCTCAATAGTGTTATGGGCATATCCCATTTGCTTGAGAATATTTACTTTTCAGTTTGTTATTTGAGAGTCTTTGATGTTTGCTCAGCTGACCCATCTTGATTTCTTGCCCTTTGGTGCCCGTAGGCACCTTTTGTCGCTGCATGCCTACATGCCTTATATGCAGCCTCCATATGGATTAGAGATGTCTCCTGGGCAAGCTGGACAAAATGAAACCTCCAGGTTTATTTCAGCTGATTTGAACTGCTGCCAAGGCAAGGGCTACACCTTGTATCTCAGGGACTCAGTTTTAAAAAAATCTCATGGGCATACATCTAGTAAAGAACAGAACACTCAATTGCCGTTTCTTTCCAGAAGGTATTTCTGCATCTTCTTAAGGTTGAATTTTATGAAAACTCACCCCATCAAATTCTAGCCCCAAGCTGCCGTTTGGTTTTACACATGTCTGTGCCACAGTTTTCCTTCTACAAAAAACCCCGACCCAACAGTTTTAAATCTAGCATGACTGAATGCTTGATTGTGATCGTTGTGAAAGGGACCTGGAGTTTAGCAGAGAAGTAGACAATCAACTTTTTTTTTCCTTTCAGGATATGTCTTAGTAAAATGGAAATGTTTCTATAAAATGAGGACATCTGAGCTCTTTTAGAAATCTATATAAAATACTGAATTTTATAAGGTTAATTCAGCTCCATGCAAGATTGTCCTTTGAGACATATCCTCATTCCTAGTATCCAAAAGAAATCTGGATTTTAGGTTTCTGTATCTATAGAATTAACAGATTAGTAAACAAATATAAATCTTCAACCAGTTCCTCCAAGCAGATGCCCATACCACACCAGGTGCCGTGAGAAGTGGTCCTGCTTGCTAGGTTTGTGGGCAGCCTTCAGTGAAGAAGCCAGGTACCAGCTGGGGATGAAGAGTGACCGGCTTTCTCTCCCCGGGAGGAGGTTTCATCAGGTCAGGATTAAGGAAAGTTAGCAGGGCAGGTTGGAGTGTCTTGCAGGACTGTCAATCCAACATTTTCCAAGAAGAGTAGATTTACACCCACAAAACTACAAATACGGAAAAATGTGTGCTGACTGCAGCGTATGAACAGAAAAATGACTACGTGCCTCTAGAAAAAAAAAATCGTCTGTCTATTTGGGAAAAATAAAAAGCATATGCTTGAAGCTGTTATCATATAAACACATGCCTAGAACATGAACTTTTCCAGCATGCAAAGAAATTGACGTGTCACTCAACGTAGTTTCTATATACTGAAATTTAAAGTAATTAGAGGACAGCTGCTGGGCTCCATTCAGAAATATTTGTTTTATTTTTATAACACTCAAGATATTTTCTGTTTTTTCAGAGGTATTAGATTTCAGTTTGCTACAGTTAATGTAATAGAAAATTCTGTAGTCATTATTGACTGCAACTGCCAACATACAATTTGAGAATTAAAGTCCAATGTGGAAAACGGGCGACGGATATTGAAAACAGTTTGTGCTCATACTTCACCTTACAACCGATGGTTAGAACCGAGTTGGTTTTCAAAGAGTTACAAGGGGACGCGCAAGCTGGTTTCAGAGAAAAGCAAACATCTACAGACATAGCACCGTGGGCTGCAATCAGTGGCACAAGGAGACTGGGTCGGTCTGTGAATTTAGGCTGGTTTGGTCTGACAGGAACAGATAACTGGCATTTAAAGGTTATGACCACAGATTTGGTAATATGTGATGACATTCAGTATATCCTCCTGCGTTAGTGTGACTGCTCATTAGGGTCAGAATTTTCTCATTACTAAATTGGCCTGCACGATGCAAAAGTGCTCTTGCTTTCCCAACGAAGTGCTGCCCTGGGGAGGAGGAGCACGGGGATAACTAACTCCCAGCCCTCTTTGCTTGGGGCCCTTCGGTGCTGTGCCAAGCACAGGCTGGCGAGATCTGAAGCACAGCCCTGTCCCGGTGCCGGGCAGGGGCTTGGCCCTTCCACGCAAAATGGCTTGATGCTCTCTTTGCAGCTCTGCATCCATATGATCTGTTTCTCTTTTCTTTTCTGCAGAGATATGGAGGCGCAGGCCTATACAATCTCAGATGGAGATTGTAGGGGACTCTAAAGAAATCTTGGCACAAGAGGAACCCGCCTGTTTCCATCAGGGATGGCATCATGGTGTTTTAAAAGGGACCCGCGCATCTGTGTTTCCACTGATGTTGGGACTCATAGCATTTTCTACAACACTGAGGAGGCCAAACAAATTCCACCTAGATGCTTTTGTCCCTGCCTAAATCTTACCTGAAACTGTAATTGGAAAAATATTTAACTTTTTCTTGCTGAGGAGGCGGGGGCAGTGTGTGGCTGTTGTTCCACCAGTAGCCAGAGCTCAGTACCTTCCCTGTCTGCTCCCCGGGGGACCTCTTGGGTGCCCTAGTCTGAGCATCCCCTAACTAGCAGGATATAATGATCAGTACCTGTCCGGCAGCATCTCACTGCACTGATCCTGCAGAAATCTCTGTGCTGTGACTGCTGATTGAAAAATCGTGAGGCTTTGGAGGCAGAGTCAGGGTCCCCACACACGCTGTGCCATGAGCCTGTTTTGCTGCATGGGGTTTCCCCCTGGAAATCCCAAAGCACTTACACTGGAGAGACACTGAGTCATCTCTCAGGAACATGGGTGATCAGTCACTTAAAAGCTGGAGACCGCCTGGAGTGAAATAATACAGCGTTTCTCCTCTGATGGCAGCAGATAATCCCTGTGAAGCCACTGGACCCATGGAGTTGGGTTAAGTCTCCCCCTCTCAAAGATACAGTTAACCTCAAAGGTATCAGTTCTTTGGGAATCTGTGAGAGCATTTTTGTCTTCCAACATTTACAAGGATTCCCAGTATTTCCTTTCTGCTATCTTAAATTTGACTGTCTCTAAGCTAAAGAAAATCCATTTTAATCTATAGAAATTTATCTTAAAAACTATGAACTGCTGCCACCCTACAGAACCAGCTGTAGCTACACTCAGGGATATGAGCAGAAGGCAGAAGCAGCAGACTCAGGCACACAGATTCCCTTTTTGCACTTTAAGGGGTAATCACTACAGATAATCCAGTTGCCCAATTCATGCAGGACAACATGAAATTATCAACCTTTGATAGAACTGACAAATGATATCATCCCTGTGATTTATTGCAGCGAGGTCTTCTCAGTCTACTGCTTTGAGGTTGAACAAGAGATCCCAATATGAAGCCTGGGGCCTCATGGCTGTATGGCACTTCCCATAGGAGATGGGATGCATGAACGGTAGAGCAGCTTATCCTGCTTTATTGACACAATATTTCAGTTTTCAGGTCTGTAGTCTCAATCCCATAGTCTCCATATTTCACAGGCTTTTGGGAACATTGATGAGAAAACACACATTGCTGTGAATCATAAGGCAATGCACACATAACCTGGCTCACCCCTGAAATCTGACATGTATTATGTGCACTTAGCTTGTTCATATACAGTTTATACAGTAAACACAGCAGCAAATGATTACTGGTGTCTATTATATTTAAGGTTGCCAAATATTTTCAATTTAATCGTCTTCTTTCCTGTTTCCATGTGATCAATTTTCTTAAAAAAATATTCTGTGGCTTCAAATTTCCTCTCTGTGGTTTCTGCCCCTAAATGATTTTCCTAAGTCTTTTTTTACAATGTTCTTTCATCCACTTTTGAAGTGGTGATGGTTAAAAAAAGAAAAAAAAAAGAAAAAAGAAAAAAGAAAAAAATGTTTTCCACATAGACTAAACCTCCCAAACTATGAGAGTCACAGCAAAGTTATCAACACGGACATAACCTGCATTGAAGGCCAGTGTCCTTCAGTCAGATTTTGATTAATTTTTTTTCACTGATTTTGACTGTTTTGTAGTAGGAAACCTTCATTTTGGGAAAGAAATTGAAGAGATTTGACTGGAAAGGCAGATACTCAGCATAGGTTGTCCTCAGTCCGAAGCCTCCAGATATATTATGCTCATTAAGTGTCCCATTCCTCTGTCTGCATTTTTGTTTCTAAGAGGCAGAGCTCGTACCCTCTTTAGGATGAATAACGTGGAAAGAAGGAATTTACAAGCTCCACAAGTTTATTGGTTCCAGATTTCTTTCCTTTCTTTTTTTTCCCTCCGCACATAATTTGAGATGCCTTTTCCTTAAAAGTTTAGATAAATATGTTGAAAACAGTAATGCATCATAAAGGTCAAAAGATTAAGCATTCAAAAGTCAGCCAGCTTCAAGAATTATTACAGCGAGATTTGCATGATCTATACCCATCTCAAAAGACACAGCATCAAGGACAGCTACAAACTTGCTCCAGCATTTCAATCTGGTTTCTGAGCTGCCTAAAGAGTTCGTATCATGTTGAATTCTTTCCTCAGACATAAACTAGAGAGAAAAGGTTTTACCGTGTTACCAAAAATTAACATGAAACTCCTCTGATCTTGGCAGGAGAGGCACGCATAAAATTAATTAACAGCACTTTGTTACTGTAAGTCTGTTTTTTTCAGGTATGTTCTCAGCCATCTAGAGATGGGGCTTAGACAAAAAATCTATTACTTGTCACAGTGGCATAAACAAATTCAGGAAAATAAATAGATTGCTCTATACATAGCAAACTAACCTCAGGGAAAAACAACCAGTGATGTTACCTTATAACAATGGCTACTAGGTGTATATTTCCAGTTAAGTTTGTCTCTATAGACTAGTTCTGTCAAGCTGAAACGACACACCAGTTCTACAGACCGGGACAGGCCAGGAGGGACTTCACCATCTCTTTCGAGTTAGAAGGATGGCTACTCTTCCCTCTTCTCAGTTTAGGGACTGCCAGGACAGCAAAGCTGGGCCAGCTGTAAGGAATTAATTAATTCTCCCTATTGCATTGCCACCAAGGATTTGGGCTGCAATACAGCTGTTTTAAAGGGCGATTAAGCTCAATTTTCTCTCTCACCCTTATTTTCTAAGACAGGGAAGGTCAGGACAGAAAAATGCTCAGTATGGTCGCGGGTAAAAGCAAAACTAAACTAAACTTTGTTTTGGGGTGAATCTGGGAATTAAAATTACTTCATGTTTTCTCACCCTTAAACCAGGACTAAATCCTGACTCCCAATGTGCCTGAGAAAGCTCTGATGGAGAGCAGCAACGGCAGCAGGAGCGAGAAGCAGACTGGCTGCTAAAATCGGGAAGGGTGAAGAGTATTTCTTTCCATGACAGACATCACTTGACAGTTATCACGAGTAGCGACATGAGAGGCAGGTATGGGGATGCGGTGGTAGAAATCCTGCTCCCTCTGAAGGAACAGCCTGAACCACTAATTTACAACTAAAGAAAAAGCTATGGTTAGGACTATTTTTTTCAAACACACCACAAAAGTTGATATTACTGGACAAACTTGTCTCGGATCATCTGTAGTCACATCTCCTAGGAAGCTAATTGCTTTAACCAACTCTTAAAAAATAATTTTCTGTCTTCTGTAGTGCCTTTTGCTAAGACTCATCGTCTTGAACAAAGAGAAGCCAGTATAGCTTTTCAAAATGGATTTCTATATTTGCCCACTCCACAGCTGCAGTACTAGGATATTCTTTAACTGCAGTTTTTTCGTCATTTCTAGTATCATCATTCAGATCTTCCAAGAACCATCTAACGCTTTTTCCACATCTATTAGAAAAGCAACTGCAGGCTGGGGAACATCGCAGCATTCAGATATATTTTCCCAGATACCATTTGCATTACCTGTGAGAAAGGACCGAGAAACAGGCATTTGTCTCTTTCTCAACTCTGTTTATACCTGAATGAAATTACATTTCCTATTTGACTGCAGGTTTTATTTTTAAATCACTTTTCCCCCTTCTCAACAATTAGAAAAGCATTAAGGAAAAGGCAAGATTACTTACGTGAAGCAAAAGCAGTGTAGACTATGCAGGAAAAAGCCACATCTCTATACATAGCAGGTTTTAAAGAAAAGTTGATTTAATCAAATCATTTACAAAATGAAACACAATGCAGCTTGGAATATGTTACTGATAGAGAGATCAACTCTTCTCCCTCACAAATTTTATCAACATCTTCATGATACCTTAAAAATGATGAAACCCTTACATTGCATCTACAAAATCTGCAAGGTGTAGTAAGAAAAAAAAAGGTGGCTATTAAGGAAAATCCATCCCTTGGGGAATCTTCTAAGGAGGCAGGAGCTCCTCTCCTTCCAAGAACCAGTGTCCTCAGGGACCATGCAGCACTCAGTGCCGGATGTTTTACGGTCACCACACCCCACCTGGCAATGGGTTTTGGACCGCAGCGTCGGCAGTGGGAGCAGGGTGAGCTGGCTGCTGCGTGTCTGAATGCAGCACGCTTCTGACAGCCCTGGTGTGATCCAGAAAGGCGCCTTATTCCTTCCTGAGCAGGTTTCACAGGCAGCTTAGGTGCCTGGTCACATACGGGCATTCCAAAAAAATGGAGGAAAACGCTTAAAATTAAATGCTTAAATTCAAAAGACAACCTACCAGACCCCCCAATATTAGTCAGCACAGCTGGGCCAGAAATGCTGTGGTTTAGCCCTCATCCCTCATTAGGGCTTCAGCAGCCTGATTCGCTCTGAATTGAGAGTTTGAATTTGTTTTCAGAGACGGTCTGAGTGATAAGGGAGAAATTTTCAGTGAGGTGGGCTGAGAGCTGTCGTAGGGTAGAGGGGTAGAGCACGACTGTCCTGGGGAGCCTTGTAAGTGGAGAGCGGCTGAGTTCGGGCCACATCCTCTACCCCTGGGTCGCGGCAGAGGCAGGAATGCAAGAGTTATGAGGCCAGAAGGAAGGCAGGCAAGAAGAAACATCAAATAAAAGCCTAGGGGGTAGGGCAGTCAGCCAGAAGAGGGAAGACACCTAGCCAAATACATAAATAATCCTGCGAAGCCAGAGCAGAACTCAGTAACTCCCCAGTGCCTGCAAGCCTGTGGTTAAGGAGCTGAGACTGGATCTTTTGAGGCAAAGGACAGCCTATAGCCTGGTGTCCCATCACTTTGACTATGTTTTTGTGTGGTACTACATGCTCTTGCGTGCAATGAGCATATTCAAGTGTCATCTAGCACACTGGGGACATCAGAAGAAGCGTACAGTATGTTTTGCAGTTAGGGTTTTTTCACATGACTTTTTAGATTAAGGCACATTAATCACATCTAAATCCTGTGCTGAAGTGCTTTGCTGAACCACACCTGGGTATATGTATAATTGTAGCTTACACGTGTATATTTGGAGTACATGTTTGGAGACATAATAAATCAGGAGCCTGTCTTGGGCAAGAAGCTGCAAGCCCTGGTGTGACATATATGTTCCATTCTCATCCATTAAAGATGGTGTTGCAGTTTGG
Source organism: Nipponia nippon (assembly GCF_047370975.1). NCBI lineage: Eukaryota > Metazoa > Chordata > Aves > Pelecaniformes > Threskiornithidae > Nipponia > Nipponia nippon. Next base: position 72,787,318 of record NW_028262336.1, on the reverse strand, counting down.
GTCCTACTCCAGGCCATGGTTCCTTCTGCAGGGAAACAGGTATCAGCTTATGGAAGCTTCTCCAACTGGATAGGGACTACAGCCAAGCTATAGGCTGAAATCATTGCCCTAGATCAGTGAGGTGCTCTGGCCATCCCCTGCAGAAGACAGCCTCCAGCCATCCTGGCTGCCTTGCACAGGGATCCAGATGAAGGACAATGCTTTACTGAAATCACATACTTGTGCCATTTTTATACACAGTGCAATGGTGCAGTAAGTAATTCTGGTTTTGCTTTATTATATAGCATATCTGACAAGCAGAGGCCAACATATACTTTAGGAAGCAGAGCCAAGAGAGAATATTTAGCCTCCACACTGAGAGTTTCTTGGATTCAGCAAACTTACCTTCCTTAATTTAACATGGTGTTAAATACAGAATCTACTCAGCTAAGAACCTGGTGCATAAACACCCGAGTAGGGGTGAGCAGTAGATTGTAGCTACTCAAAAAAGCCTTGTCATAGACATAATGTAATTTATGGTAGGGGAAAATACAACTGTAAACCATTCAAATAAAATATTAATTCTGGAGCTGGGGAGGGGTAGTCTTTCTTTTTTTTTTAAAGTAATATGGATAAACGTCAATATTCCATATCTACCTCTTACAGATGGATGGACCTAAACAAAAATAATTTTCAGAAAGGTTGAAAACCCTGATACTTCTAACTCCAGAGAGTCAGTAGCTGTGGTCTTCAGACCTTAGCCAGGCGTATACTGAAAGGCAACCAAAGGTTTACATTTAAGACATATTTCCAAATATGCCAAGTTTAGTATCTCTTCCTGTGTCACAGAAAGCAAAGAATAACCACCTGAGGAAAAAAGAAAAGTGACTGAAATGGCAATGAATGGATTTATCTGCTGCAAGAGGGTGATATATCTCTGAATATCTGTCCTAGAAAAGAGATGGAGGCAAAACCATAAACCCAGCAATACAATACTCTCATCAACAGGAAACTACTTTCTCACTAACTGTGAGAAAGTTTGCAAAAGCTATTAAGAGATGAAATGTGGAAAGTACTAAGAAAAACACAGTGTAAGCACATTTTATGGAACCAAGATCTTATTGCCATAATATCCTTAAAAATTGTAACACCCTGAAAACAAGAAATGTTTTAGATGCATTAACTTAGACCTTCAACAAGTTTTTAAATAAATTCAGAGGCTTATGCAGGCTACAAAAAGTCTGTAAAACAATAGTAAGTAGTAAGTGTATTGGGAAAAAAACCCCCATAATTTTCTGCAATAATACAATATCAGCCTGTGCCATGTCCTGACACTGTTTCACATGGGGCACACTCACTAAAGTTAATGGGAATTATGGTGGATTAATGGAAGGATGGGGCCCAAATTAGATCTATAAGGAGACTTACAAAGAGGAAAAGGCCATTTGTAAAGGAATCGGAGTTGAGGCACATTTAATTCTATATGTACGCAACATGAAGTTAGCTTCTGTAACACCATCCAAGTCCAGAAGGAGCAGAAATAGTGGGCAAGTTTTCTGACAAGAGTAAGATCTTAGCAGAGACTGACACAGACAAGTGTGGAAAACGCTGCATAGTAGGTTTTTAAATTGGTGTCTAGCAGTAACGTGCTGGAGCATAAAAGTCACGATCTAGTCCTGTAAGATGTTACAAATAGATGTGGCCCTTCACTTGTTTTCCACATGAGCCGGTGGTCAGAGTGCGGGGCAGGTAACACAGCACTGCCCCACGGCCCTGAAACCCCTCAACGTGGTCCTCAGGAGACACGGCCATTCCCCACGCAGGTGAGATCTGTGGCAGCCTGCTCTTTCTCAACGTAGATGAAGAATGCCAGTTCACTCTTCTGCACACACTACAATTTTCAAGGCTGGGGAGGTCAGCCAAATCTCAGCTGACCTCCCCTGGTTCACTCACAGATACTTTTCAATAAAGAACTATCCTGTCAAATGTTATCCTCTTAACTCCCAGTCCTTTTGTCCATAGGATAGGCGAAAAACTGCTTGCAATTTTTTTTGAGTAAGAAAAAAAGTATTTTTCACTGTCTTGTGCCTCAAAGGTTGCTGCATGCCTTGATCAAAAATCCAATAAAAATTGCCTTCGAGCAGATTGTGAAAAAGCAGATTTTTGAGTGGAATAGACCAGAAGTTGTACGGACTAAAAGATGGCGATAACATGAGCTATAGCTCTGCTACATCGGCTGTAATAATTCATTATTGATGTTAAGTCTTTGAAAACGTATTCTCTTGTCCACTGTAGGCTAGAAGTGTGGACAACAAACAATGTTTAATGAAGACTGGAGGCACAATGCTATTCCTGAAGTAATGCAAATAAGAACAGCTGAGGAAATAAAACATCCAGGTTTAGAGAAGAGTATAGTAAACACAATAATCTTAAAAAAATGTCGAATTGATCTCAGTCAGCTTCTCAGATAGAAGCCCTCAAGCCATCAGAATCCATGCAAAATTTAGGACTCGTGAACAGAAGCTATGAGGCATGCAATCTTCAGCCCTTGTGAGGGTTTGGTTCCTAGGTTATGAGCACCATGCTTTCAGAGATAATGAAACATGTATATCACACCAGTAGATGAAGTTTGAAGAAAAGGGTGAAAAAAAGTGGAAAAGAAAACAGACATCAAAAGAAACTGCAGTTCCATATGGTAGAAAACTACTTGGACACACAGGAACCGTCTGTATAGTCACGTCTGTGAACATAATCACAACAGTGAAAAGGACAAATTTGACGTTTTTTCCCCAAACTCCCAATCAGAAGGTGCAGTGCCCAGTCTGCATGGGAAACCACAGTTGTTTTGAGTTGGTTATGTTCAGGTGAGACTGGTGTTGCTCTCCCCGCTCCTCATTTAGGGTTGTTCTGGAAAACAGGTGTTTTGTGGGGTGCAGCAGGAGCGGGGCTGCCCCATGAGGGGATGGGGAGTGGGGTGCTGCAGGGATCCCGGGGCTGGCTGTGACCCCTGGTGGGTGCCGTCCCATGGGCAGAGCTGGAGTGGTAACAAGGCCACCAAAGGCCCCTGACACTTTTGGGAAGCAGGACACAAGCTCCCACTGTGCACAGCCCAGCCCTGGCCAGAGACAGCGCAGAGATGCGGCCGGGATGGGGCACAGCCAAGCCAAAACAGGGTCCAGCGCCCTGCATGGAGGTGGTGTGCATGGAGGTCCCTGGGAAGCCCACTGGGGACAGCAGGGCTTGAAGGTGCCCTCAGGGACCTGACACAGAAGTCACAAGTCAAACCAGCAGCATTAGTCTGCTCAGGAATTTGAAACATTTTGGGTAAAGGCACTTTTTGGGTCAGTTAATTGAGCAGAAATGTGCCATGCTCTCGTCTTCCCTACTCAAGCACTTGCTAGCACAGCCCAGAAGAGATGCAGAAAGGGCAGTTATAGGTGGCCAAGAGCAAGGAAACTGCCCGTAGTCCTTTGATTTCCCATGATTAGGAAAGCAGGATCTCTTACATCATCTCCAAATAGTGACTACACCATGGCATCGCTGAAATAACCGAGGCCGATATTCCTCGCCAGTGCAGCAACGCAGGCAAGCTCCAGTTTTTGGCTGGTTGCTCCGGTTCCCAGTCAGGGGGACAGTCCACCGCAGCTGTGCAACCCAACACCCAATTCTGCGTGCGGATCTCCACTTTTGAAAACTCGGTCCAGATTTCCTTTCACTCTGGGGCTTCATGAGTTGTGGCCGTGTTTTCAAATACCAAACACACAGTCTGCATTTTGGAAGGATCTCACTGTAAACACTCAATGAGTTCTTCTTGCAAACTTCATTGTTACAAAATTACAAATGACGTGGAAACGAAAACAGGTCAAAACCAATTACAAACATGCAATTTCTGTTAAGAATCCATTTCTCATCGTATGAGCTCATTTTTTGGGAAGTATGCCAAAGTATTGTTTCGATTTTATGTCCATCTCTACCGATGTGGGATTACAAATATGAAAAAGACGCCAGAGCTTATTGAAGGCAAAAGAAAGCAGAAATAAGGATAAACTTTTGCTCAAAGCTCCTATACTGTATGTGGTATCTGTGCCTGTTACTGGTTGTATAGGATATTCTGGATATTTTAATTCAAATCCCTATAGGGGATGGTATAGCTGGTATTAAAAAATGCTGGTAAATGGCTGGTATTAAAAAATGCCAACAATCCAAGTAATGCATGTCCAACAGGTAACAAGGATACCATTTAATGGCACAGCCATTAGCAAGAGCCCTCATTTAGAGGCTGGTACTGCCCTGTTCCTTGCAGCTGCAAATTCATCATCTGATCTGGCATTGCATCAAATGAATGTGGAGACCATGGTCTGACCACTTCACTTTCCTTCCTAGATTAAAACTTACCACTGTTAAATCTTCCAGACTGGACACTTAATATTTCTCAATGGAGCAGAAGTCCTTCAGTGGCTCTCGACTGCTTGTGAGTTCTCCTACCCCCTTGTTATATACATATACACTCATTTATACTAAAGTGTCCCTAACTCCTAAAAATATTTTATCTAAATATTATATGTTGCCGGTAAAAAGACTAATATACTAAAATATCTCAGTTTTCAGAAGCTGAAAACTACAAAAATACCTGCTGACACATCTTTCCTGTGGGTGCTTTAGGCAACTCAAGAGCAAATTTGAGTGTTTTAAATTGGAATAACTCTGCTGATAATAGTTGAGTTCTTGTATCAGTGTAATTGGTATAAAACCTTTTAGCTCCCTTCCAAATAAATTTTTGGAAGAGAAACTACCATTACTACAACAACTGGTAGTAGAAGTAGAGGAGGAGGTGGAGTGATCAGACAGTTTGGACTATGCATTATAAACTCTCGTAGAAGAAGAGATTAGACTACAAGAGACTAGTTGGGTGATAGCATTATTTGCAGAAGGCTGATATCAACGCCGTAACATTAAGCATGGCTGTAGTCGTCTTCAAGGTCTAATGTAAAAAGTTTCATTATCCTTGAAAACCGCGTCTATAAGGGTGATACCACAGAACACCTTGGGGACAATAGCACCTTACTCTGATAAAAAATGCCTCTCCCTGTTGTTCAAGAAACTATTATGATTCTGCCAACAGCAAATATATTTAAGCAAAGCGACTGGTGCTGTGGTTTGAGATGTAAAAGAGTTGCAAAACACATATCTGCCTCTTCCCACAATTATAAAAAGGCTCCATACCAAACAGGAATCTCTCAGAGGGCAGTGGACAGAGGGATTTGAGCCGGAGTCTTTTGCTGCAGCATGAAGGTGTGGAGCGGTGGAGACCGTTGTGGCTGGGCCACGATGACACGGAGCTGCGTCCACTTCCAGATGCACCCCATGGAGCTGTGCTATCACCTGCCTCTGAGCTATTCCCACCGTTCCCGTGTCGCTCAGGTCTCCGAGGTGTGTGGGATCCATCCTGTGGCCCTCAGCCCCGTGCAAGCTTGGGTGTGGGGCTCTTAGGATCACAGCAGTTGGTCCTCTGAGAGGGGACATTTTAAGGAGTAAGATGTTCTCTTGTGTTTATCAAGATATTAGTCTGCAGCACTTACTCCACAGCTGCATGCACTATATCAAGCAAAATAAAATAACAACCATTTTATGAATTACATCTTAAGTAGCAATTTGGCATTTCCTACAGGCTTTCTTGTCAAAACCTTTAACTGGTTTCTACTTTATTCTCTCCATCCAGAAAATAAAGCTATGGTATTGACCTGAGTTGTTTCTTGTGAGGATTAAACAGCTAGCATTTATATAATATTTTAAAATGTTACATGCTGTTTTGGTTAATAAGTCATGATCTATATTAGCCAGGGCATGATGAAAACCAGCCAAGCCTCTACTATACAAGAGTACTGTGCTGTACACCTGCACAGCAAGCACCAAACATGTTTTATGCACTTCACAAACTGGTAATATTTAGTTTTTAGAAGTTGCATTTGCTTCGGCCACAGTGAGTTTTGTTTTATGATCCTGCAGCTATTTTGAAATTCATAAACAAGTCTCGAAACAGACTTAAAACCTGCTTTAAAGGAGTAGTTCAGCAGTAGAAAACAACAGAGCCTCTGTCTCCATCTATCTTCCGCAGCATTCAGCCTCTTCCCTGAGGTGTTGGACTTCAGACACGTTTTATTAACATTCTGGAGTTGTACCCTCCTGACTAACCAGCCATTAGCTGGCTCACTGATCCTTAACTGCAGATCACTCTCTCTCTTATATAGGCTGCATTTCCCTTAGGTTCCAAAATAATTAGTCTCCCGGCTATGGATGTGATTTCCGTTTAAAGGAATGCAGAAGAAGCACCTCAGCCACTGCTGGCGAACGTCCTTATTCACGCTACGCTCCTTCTCTGGTTGATATTCATAGGGCACCAGATTCTAATTCTACTTAATAATTAGGCTAATACCAGACATACTTACGTTTGCCTTCCAGCGCAATTTTCGGCACAGTAAGCAGGGAGTTGAACGCACAGAGCTCCCATAGCAACATGTTATTGTTAACCAAAGTTGTGTGCACGGCTCCATGTGCTAAAAATTCACCAAGGGCCAATTCAGCTGTCAGATACACAGGGGCAACTCCCACGGGATGTCAGTGGAAGGTTCAGAGGGCAGAATAATCTTATAAAAATGTAACGGTGTTATGGTAATAGTCACGCAGAGCTCTGCTGGGTCAGTGCTGTGAGCTGGCCTGTTTTGGACCACAGAGATAAACTCCTGCGCTCTCGCTTTTGTCAGAGCTGAACCTAAGAGCGTCATCATTACAAAACATTTGAATATTATTCCACAAAACGTGCTCTACTGTAGCGTGTGATACCTCTATACTAAGGAAGTGACGGTGCTTTCTGATGAACTGTGTGACCGCAAGCATCACTTTGGAGAACTGAAATGGAGAAAACCTGCTCTTTATTTCAGAATACAGAAAAAATACTGCGAACAAATACCACAGGGTCACATTCTAGACTTTAGCTCTTTTTGTAGCCTAATGTCAGAAGAAGACAAGATAAACTCAATGCAAATATCACCAAATAATACAATCAAAAGATTTTATTCCATAGCATATTTTGCCAACCTCTTCATTTACGAAAGGGAAAAAAAAAGGCAATAAAAATGTGGTGCCTGAAAAGTTACATATTGCCTAGAATCACAAAGAGCCAGTGGACTTTTCCTGACCATTTAAGAGTCTAAAGCTTCACTAATTGTTTTCTTGATTTTTAATCATATTATGCCTTTTGTTTAGTGGCCTTCAATTTATTGGCTGTATCAAAAGCAATCACAGTAGTAATAGACTAAAGAATATTTTTTACAAAATGGATAGGTACCTAGTAAGTGACTTTTGCTTCTCATACTTACTGCACTCTGTAATTTTAGAGACTCTATGAATATGTTTCAACTCGGGTTACTAGACATCATGAACAACTGCTGTTGCACGTCCAATTATGTCTGCAATTTTTAGGTGCCTTCTTGTGTCCCAGTCAATCACAGATGTAAACATCATAATTCAGACACCTTACCTCACTTGCAAATACAGCAGTGTAACTTACACATCTAAATACCAGCCTTACTTTTGCAAAAGTAAGCTAGAAAATAACATTTTCTTTTGGACATAGAAGCAGTTCTCTGTCTTTCTCTGTACATGTGCATATACCAGGTCTGACATACCTATTTCTTACAAGTATGACTGGTTTTCCAGTCAAGCACATGAAGCCAGGGAGGGAGTCTTCTTAGGTCCCTGGGAGGGGAGTACTTGGGCAATCTGCATATTTACTTTCTTTCCCCCTTTAGTTTATTAAATTCCCTCTTCCTTGATAAGTCATTTTAAAATGTCCATTTCAAGCATTTGCTTTGATCTCTTTTCCTGGTAATTAAATTGCCTGCCTTTAAATTGCCACCATTTAAAATAATCCTAATTAAGACAATTTCCCCAAACTTCAAATGCTGGTTTTGAATTGTAGTGTGAAGAGAATGAATAATGATTCTCCATGTATTCACTTGAACACTGTCTACTTTTCCCGTACAAGGAAATCGATTTTCTCACCTGTCATGTTAACTAAGGGCACAATCCAGCAAATTCTTACTTCTGCAAGTAGGTCTTAGTCACACAGCAATTCACTGGAACTAATTACAGGACGATTTGCTTATGTGAATAAGGATGTCCAGGATAAGATCATTTGGATAAGTGTGCAAGTGCGTATGTGCATTGAGTCAAGCGTAAGCCTGTGCAATAAGCATTTCACGCTGATTCTATAGAAGATGTCCTGTGCGAAACAGTAACTGCAGTTCACATAGAAAGTGGAAATGAAGATTTTTATAGGTTGAAAAAAGAATAATTATCATGGATACACATATATCTGCAATGAATTTCTTTTGATCTGTATCTGAGTAATTTATGACCAGATGATCTGGCTGTACCTATTTCAACTCTTGAGAGAACCCAGTAGTGCTAGTAAATACAAAGGAGCTAGACGATGCTTTTGTCTCATAAATCATACCTAAAAAAAATCAGTACTCTATTTTAGCCTACTGCAAACATCACTGTACCTTGTGTTTTTATGACACATATAGAGTACTAAGACAGAAGAAAGCTTATGAGCAACTGTGGCAGTCAGGAGAATGCGAAAAATATATAACCTGAATGCCCAGCTAATAATAGTCTATGGAAGCTGTGAAACAATTATACATTACTATGTTTACCTTGGTCTTTTATATTTACATATCGGAATGTATGTTGGAGGGTTTAATTGTGAGGTTGTCAAAAGTAAAAGTACTTTTAGAAAACCAAGCCATGCGATATTACAGGGTAAAAAAAAGATTTAAAAGTCTTTTGTTCAAATGGAAATACAGAAAACAACATGTTGTTTAAGCAGGATTTTATTTTCTTCTACTCAAGTGATGAAGAGGCTTTTGTAAAGAAAGGCTTTCATCTTATACATGCAGTACTCCATCAGAACATAATTACCCTAATTTGTATTCCACTGTAGAAATAGGCTTTTTCAGCTTAAACAAATTAAGCAACAATCACTAAGCGTACATGACCAGCATTCTTTCAAGTAACCTGTTATCAGCTCTGGCTACAGCTTTATCTTGATAAAATGGAAATCCTGTTTTATTTTCCTACTTTTCCCCCCAGGATTATGCCAGTGGGATCGCCTAGAGAGGCACCGTGATTCAGTGGCTGGAGTGAGGGACAGAGTATCCAGAGATTATTTCCTATAGCCTCACTAAATCATTATGTGATCTGGGTCAAATCCCAGCTGCCTTTGGGCCTCTATTTAGGAGAGCGCCTAAGTACACACTTAACTCTGAACACGTGAATAACCCGGCCACACTCAGAAGGTCTTTTAAAGAGCTGCGTGGGCTCCCTGCTGAATAGAGGCTCTTCTGCTGCTCTTTTCCTCTGGCTTTGGTTGATATTATGTGTCCTCAAGGATGACAGGACAAGCTCTACCCCCATCTGTATTTATGTTATTCGTCCTTTAGCTGTGTAACTATGGATATCCCTGCTGTTTGTATACGTTCTCCTAATTATTAATCAAACTCTGGTCTGGTGGATCATTACCAGTGAGGCTTTGCCTTCATCACCTTCTCCTCCTCAGTCCCTCCAGGTATGACCCTATGGGGAGTATAACGGGCGCTCCAAAATGCTGGACAGGAGCCGAGGCCAGGGCATCAACCGACTCTGTCCCAGCAGCAAGGGGATGACTCCTGACTCCACTGTAGCACCGCTGCTGGCCAGGGAACAGGCAGAAGCAGCGGGAGGTGCTGCTCTGAAAGGAATTTGAAGGACCAGCAGTGTCACAGCAAAACCAGGGTCTCTTTTTCCCCACTGCTGGGTCTGGATGAGATGAAGTCTCACCGGTGCCCACTCTCCAAGGTGTAGCTACAGGAACAGTGTCTGGCACCACATGCGCTTGCTAAGATCCTTACAGAAAAAAGAGAAAAAAAGAAGGAGGAGAAATGGGGAGAGGCAATAAGGCCATCCCAGAGCTGTGGTAGGAGGAGGAAAGAAGGTGACCCGTCTGCTCACAAGGCAGTAGTGACCAGAGTTTGGATGCTTCCCCAGGGAATAAAATAGATGCTGCCTTCAGATCTTCCTTCAGCCCTAACAGAGGCTGATCCATCATGCAGAAATCTTTCCGAAGTAGGTAGCTCCCAGCAGGAATGAGGTGAACGGGAAGAGAACGTATCTACCTCAAAAAGAGTGGGAACCATCGCTGCTCCTCCAGAAAATTAAAAAAAAAAAACAAACAAAATTCACCAGGCAGGAATGTTTATTGGATAGCGTTTTATCAGCACATTTCTTGTGATCTCCTCTGGCACAGCTGAGATCAGCTGTCAGAAACACAGGAATTAGCGATGGTGGCTGGGGAACGCCGCCTTCCTCGGACCTCTCCCATCTCCCTCTCTTTCCCAGCCATCCCTTGCAGGACTTTCCTTTCTCCTACAATCCCCACAGCCTGTCAGAGAGGAGCAATCACAAGGCTGCTCCACGAGGGAAGGTGAGCTGAGGGTGACCAGTGCAGACAGAGCAGTGCCCTGGCTGTTAGGGCACAGTCCTACCATGACTGGGCAGGGTGAACAGAGCAAGGGTCGTGATAGCAACAGGTCCCATCAACAGTCCAGCAGTCTTCAGATGAAAGCAATGTAACAAGTCAGGTTTGAGGTCAATCCAGGAAATCCAAACAATTCAGGAGCAGTGGGGAACAGGACTGGGCATGGGCACACCTATGATGCAGCTCAGATTGGCAAATGGGCTGAAATGGGGCTCCTGAGCATGGGCAGAGGGTGTGGGTTGAGGTCCCAAATGAGTCTGGTCAGGGCAATTAGGGCTTATGGGTGCACTCAGGGCCCAGCACAGCCTTTACTCCCATCATGGTGTGATCTCGCACCTCATAAAACCCTGGGTTTTGAGGAGTACTTGCTGTGAAAAGCTCCGATTTTGGCCAATCCAGCTGGTTCCCAGGCGTGCTCCTCAGATCTGTAGGTTGGCCAGCTAGTGAGGTATTGAAGCCTCTCACAAACTGCCCCTGCAGACTCTGGTTGCCCCTGCACTATGACTGCTGGAGGGACAATGTGCTGGCAATGGATGGGGTTTGGGTGATGAGGCTTCAGGAGGGGAGACATGAAAACTGGGGTGAGTCTTCAGGGGTCATGTAAGCCAGGAGCCAAGGGTGGCCACAACCGAGGTAAGGCAGTCCTATAGCAGCCCAGTGGGGTGGTGACAGTAACAGTCCCATTGACAGTCTGGCCATCATCAGGCAGAGACAAGGTCATGAGTTGGGTCCGAGGTCAATCCAGAAAATCTGAACAATAGTTCAGGAACAGGCAGCTCAGATCAGGCCTGATGACCCAGACCTGAGCTGAAGTGGGGTCCATGGGCTGATGGGATGGGTGTGGTGAGGCTGACCAGGACAATTAGGGCCTCAGAACCCAGCACAGCTTTCCTCAGTCACCTCTCTGGGCCATGGATTGAATGGATAACAACTCTCTGTTTCCCTCAGAGACAGCAGAGAGAGAGCAAGCAGTGGTGGTGGTGCTCTTCCCTCAGTATTTAACATCTTATTTGTGCTCAGGGGCTCCTGAAATCAATGCCTCAAAAGCTGGTCTTTGTTAACTCCACCACCCTTTGAACTACCAAAATCCAGCACTTTCTAGCACCATATGGTGAATGCGTTGTCCTCCCTTGTCATCACTGGATCCAAGGAGGAATATGAAACCATGGGCACCGAGAAACTGATACCAGAGCAAAGCTGTAAAGACTTAGGGGGCTTAAATAGCCTTCACAGGCAACTGAGGACCAGCCAGGAGTATTCTCATGGTTGATATGAGGATTATCACCCATGTGTCATATGTCATGCCACATACAGAAGATAATGATCATTCTGAGGAAGATGGAATGGAATAATCCACACAACTGTGTCACAGAGAGCTGTGACTAAATGAATGTGCTGCTTGACCTTGAGATTCAGCCTTCTTGAACTCCTTTTCACAAGTTTGAAATTCGCAGTGCTTCCAGCAGAAACCAGAAGGAGGTGGGTAAGAACATACATCTTTGCTGTTATAGCAAGATGTGACCCACCGGAGATTGCTTCTTCTGCCAGTTCTGGGTGCCAACATCAGGACCAGATCTGAGCAAATACTTTCTCTCAGGCCTGCTCTCTTTTCCTCCCTTGGCATTTAATTTCCATCTCTGTACTCAGGGGGATGGTTGCTCTACGTTCCCAAGAAGAAAGCTTCTTTTCCTCTCGATCAAACCAACTTGCCTCTCCCTGCCTCAAGCTTTCATGCCATGGCTGGAATCCAAACAAATGATTTAGCCCTGATGAACTTATTGCCTCTTTTAAGGAACTCCATCATATCCTTTAGTTTGTCCATGCCCAGGAGTAGCAAATTCTAAAAGCAATCTTAAATTTAAATGTACCATTCTGTTTACTGAGCAATGAACCTTCAGGCAATAAATACTACAGCAGGAATTCACCAAGACTCTGTTAGGGCTTGACAGCCCAGACAGCCATTGCACAAATCTTTGTTAGTCCTGACAACATGTTTTTTTTTTTTTTTAATCAAAGGAATTACAAATTTGTTTTTAATCTTTGGGGTTACTCTTAATGCCTTCAAAAGGACCCAAAGCTGTTTAAAACTGTATTCACATTACAAGCAGGCAGTAAATTTCAAACTACTAGTCAAGCCCGTTGTCATTCCATGTGAACAATGCCACAGAGAAGAGGCTCAGCAAAATTTTTGTCCGTGTACTGGAATTCTTTAATGCATTTCAGACACAGCAAGTGCTCCGGACATCCCTGATTTTAGAAGTCACTTCCCTGATTCCTGGGCAGATGACCCTCCAGTCATGCAGAATTTCTGGAGGCATTATACAGGTACTGAGCAGCAATCCTAGAGATTGTGCGATTGGGCTAACTCCTCCTTGGTCCTACAAGTGTGACAACTCCAGGAGTTCATCCACAAAGCTCTAAGTCAAAGCCAATTTCTGTGCAATGGGGTGAACAGCAGTGTGAGTTTATATTTGCTCAGACCTGTGGAGCCATCGTGCTTACCTGGTTCTGTAACACCCTTGTCCTCAAGGCTCTTGAGGATGAAGTAAGACCTTTACATTGGTGCAGTCCAAGTCCTCCCCAGCCCATGAGTCTCTCTCACTATTTCTTTAGGGTTGTCTATACCTCCAGGCTACACAGACATACGTTTTTGGGTTCTTTTTGCACTCTCTCTGTGAATTTCACATTCTCATCATTTTCCTCCTTGAAGAACTCTCTCTGGTTGTCTGGATCTCTGCCACTTTGATGCAGTCCTGCCGAACACTTCAGTCCATGAAATCACAGGAAAACCACAATTCCCACAGAGACATCACTCTGTGGTGTCAAAGCAGTTGTGATTCCTGTGCTAATCTCATAAGAAATTTCCTTAAGTGGTATCACTTCATCACATCCAAGTGCAATGCCTTCCCCAAATGTGCACGTGCCCTCCTTGATAACTACTGCCATTTAGGGCGGTGTCTCACGAGCTGCTTGAAATGCTCTGCAAGTCGCTCTGCTGCCAAGCCTTCACCTGCCCTCCCTGCCGCAGACCCTGTGGAGACTCCAGCTGGCTCTGAGGCAGGCGGTGCTTAATTCCTAGTTTTTACATCATGCTTCTGTCAACAGGATTTTAACATCTTGAGGATGTGAAAAAGTTAAAAGTTGTGTCTGATCCAAATCATCAGACTAGAGGAAGCCAGACATGGTCCCCAAGACAAAGGGACTCTCACTCTGCAAATGTGGGAGCTCCTGCATGTTTCCCCAGTTAGACCTGCATTGCAGTGAGCAACTTTGCCAGGGTGTTGGGGCACTGAGTGCATCCATAGGCCTTAATGGCCCTGACCAGCCTCACCTGGGGCCTCCATCCACATCCTCTGCCCATGGCCTGGGGCATCCATTTAAGCTCAGGCCTGAGCCTTCAGCCTTGCTTTAAGCTATATTGTTGGAGGTGTCCTTGTCCCCAGTCCTATCTCTGTTCCTGTCTGGACCTTGGTCTACTGTCACAACTTTGTCCCCAGCCCTGCCTCTTGCTGCTCCCCCTGACAGGAGTCCCAGGATAGACCTACACCTGAGTCATCACCTTGCCTTCAACAGTCTGGGACTGCTGATGGACCTCGATACCAGCACCCAGGTCTGCCCACCCTGTTCAGATCCTGCAGGACTGTGCCCTGGTGGTAAGGGCTCCCGGAATCACCCCTGCCTGGGCTCTGAGGCTCCTCTGGGGTGGCTGGGGGCAGTTTAGGCTGCCCTCAAAGAGCCCTAGGGACTGGGTGGCTGGTAAAGGGGGGGGTGGGTGGGCTGACCAACAGCAGGGAGCTGGGATGAGGCTGAAGCTGTCAGTGAGGCTGGGGTGGGATAATCCAGCCATGCCTGAACAGTTCCTTGGCTGGGAGCAGGGCTTGGGGGATGAAAACAGGGGTTCCTAGAGCAGCCTTTGAGGGTGGGAAAGGGATCAAATCACCTCTGAAGTCATATTGTGGTGGGTGAAGGCTCAGACCTTCCCTGTGGAGACCCCAAAGGCTGGAGGGGTCTCAAGTCACCCTGGAGGCCAGTTGGGGAGGGGAATCCAGCCTCCCTGGTGGAGCCTGTGTGGCTGGGCAGGGTGAAATCAAGGTATCTCAGAGCAAGCATCCCCAGGATGGGGATCAAGGCACCATGAGGCCAGGGGTTCAGAATGTCCCTGAGCAGCCTAGGAAGCTGGGGAGAGGAATTGCTCCACGCTGGGGAGCACTGGAGGCTGGTGGTCAGAGGGGTTGAGGTGGCACGTATGAGAAACCACAGGGGCCTGGGGATTTCACGCCCTCCCTGAGCACCTCCCTGGGGTGACCCAGGCTGTCCCAAAGCAGCCTCCAAGGCTGTGAGCTTGCAGTGGGTCAGGTTGTCCCTGGGGACCAAGGGGATCACAATACCCCAGAGCAAGCTAACCTGGCTTGGGGATTAAGCCACCCCTGAAGCCAGGTAGAGGATGAGGTCAAGCCCTGCTAAGAATGGGCCAGGGTGCTTGGGTTGCCCCTGAGGAGCTCCTGAGACCAGGGAGCTTCAGGACTTCCCTGAGGAGACCCGATGGCTGGGAAGGTGATTGATGCTGACTGGGAGGTTCATGCTCCTGGAGAAACAGAGGCCACGTGGTATGCACGGGCTTCAAACCACCCCTGAGGCCAGGACGCCAAGACAAGGATCAAGCATATGTGTATGTGGTAGGGTCACCCCTGAGGAGCCTTAGAAGGGGAAGGGTGTTCCTGCCACCCCCAAGCCCCAAAGCCTGGGCAGCTGGGTGTGGGGCTGAAATCAAGGTGCCCCAGAGGAGTAGAGAGCTGGTATCTTGGACCCCCTTCTGGCTTCCCAGTGTCTGTGGCTGGGCTTTGGGGCTTCTCTGAGGTGCCTGAAAACCCCCTGGCCTCCAACTCTTGACTCTTAGGTGAATCTGGCATGAAGGATCTTTCCTCACAGTCAAGATTTTTCTGTAGGTACTTAGCAGAGAGATGTATGGAGATATTGACAGGGCTGACTCTAAGGCTGAATTTCTGTCTCTCACAGTGTGTTGAGCAGAATGCTGATAGAAGCAAAGGCTGTTTACAGAATATATAACAGATACTTGAAAGAGTTTTTCTAGCTTTGAGTTCTTCAGTCACAGGCTTTTGTGCATAATGCATTGCATGTTCTATAAACCTGATACAATATATTCCTTATTAGATAAAGGCAGAAGGATTACATTTACTCCAGTTTTCTCTCTGAGTTACAGCCTCAAAGTTAGGTGGTGATACAACAACTTATGATTCCTGTCTAAATTTGGAGTTATGTTAGAAGATGAAGGTAACTTTCTGCTGTAAAGAAGGGATCGAGGAAATTCCCAGCATTGAAAGCTACAGTTCCCCAGGATCCCTTCAAAATAATCAGAGAATAAGTTGCCCTTAAATACCTGCTTAACTTTGTGCATGTTCATAGATTTAGTAACTGAGACAGGCACATATATTGAGAGTTATGGCATTACAAATGTGCTTAGACATGCAGGACTAGGGTCTTTGTTTTTATTCAAACCCATATAACCTTTAATTATTCTAGATATTTTATTTTTGCAATTTCATTTTTGTATATCTACAATTTCTTTAGCAATGGTGATGTATATTAACCTCTCTTTGTTTTTTGAAATGTTCAATAGTAATTGTGTATAATCTTGATCCATTAGATATCTTCCTTTTCTTACAGAAACAAAATGTTGTATTTTGTGTGCATTACTCACTTCAATACAGAATAGGCAAAAGGACCGTTAGCAAAATCTGTCGGTCAAAATCAAATCATACTAAAAGCAGAAAACGTCATGTGCAAATGGAAAAAGATTAGCATTCTTGAGGTTTTTTCCCCAGTCCCTTCCATATGTGAGGAGCCTTAGCTTCACTTGGGAACGGGCTTGCATTAGGCCGTTTCTCACTGTATCAAGCTCTTTATGCACCCAGCTGCTGCGAAGTTTCTCTTTGCTGCGGTGTCTCTGTGTAATCCCAGCCAGTTTCCCTTTGCAGCTGTGGGGGGCCTCCTTTGATGTGCCTCTGTAGGTGGCTGCTGATCCCTCAACCGGGGCCTGCAAACAGAATCTCTTCTGTAGAGGAAAAGAAAACACCCCGGTGATGCCATGTGACTGTTTGCTTTATGCATGCAGGAGGAACTGACGTCAAGTGCCTCAGGATATTGTTCTAATGCAATAACATGATGTTGTGGTGTGTATCTCTGTGCATCTAATATATCTAATGGCAGAGCCTGCGGTTAAGGAAAATGCAGTCTGTACCTCCCTTCTGCTCTCGGTCTCTTTTACTTTCAAGACTCTCCATGTGTACTGAAAACATCTGCGGTGTCTGCTAGTGACTATCAGTTGCAAATACTGTGACCTCCTTTAGACATATTAAGAACAGTTTTCTTGTGTTGTTCCCACCTGTGCAGTTGTGGTAGGCATCATTAATACAGCGGAGCAAATGCATAAACATGCAACAGAGGCGACCCGATGCTAATTTTATTTTTGCTACTCACTTGGGAGGAAAGGGAGAAGAAGTCATTTCGCGTACCCTTAGCATGCAGCAGAGATGAGCCTAGTGTTCTCCTTTCTGTTGTCATGGCTTTCACCTCTTTTTCACTTTGAGCATGAGTACTGATAGAAGAAGTTAAAAAAATGATGTAAAAAATAATAAAACCAGGCCAAATTTTTCAATACCATGTGTAAACGCAAGTAAGAACCTGTGTTCCACTGAGAGGACCATGCAGCAAGAGTCCTATGAAAATCCCCTAAGCTCACGTTTGGATGAATCCAGTTGCCCAGCAGTTTTTCTCCTCCCCCTGTGCCTCCCTGTGGCATGGGAATCTGCCAGTTGTTCTGGGAAATCCTGGCTCTCGCTGCAGGATGTGAATGTCCTCAGAGCCTGAGAGAATTTAGAATCATGGAATGGTTTGGGTTGGAAGGGATCTTTAAAGGTCATCTAGTCCAACACCCCTGCAACGAGCAAGGACGTCTGCAACTACGTCAGGTTGCTCAGACCCCTGTCCAACCTGACCTTGAATGTTTCCAGGGATGGGGCATCTACCACCTCTCTGGGCAACCCGTTTCGGTGTTTCACCACCCTCAATGTAAAAAGTGTCTTCCTTATATCTAATCTGAATCTACCCTCTTTTAGTTTAAAACCATTACCCCTTGTCCTATTGCTACAGGCCCTATGCCTGTCCCCATCTTTCTTGTAGGCCCCCTTTAAGTACTGAAAGGCTGCAGTAAGGTCTCCCTGCAGCCTTCCCTTCTCCAGGCTGAACGACCCCAGCTCTTTCATCCTGTCCTCATAGGAGAGGTGTTCCATCCCTCTGGCCATTTTTGTGGCCCTCCTCTGGACCCACTCCAACAGGTCCATGTCTTTCCTGTGCTGAGGACCCCAGAGCTGGATGCAGGACTCCAGGTGGGGTCTCACCAGAGCGGAGCAGAGGGGCAGAATCACCTCCCTCGACCTGCTGGTCACGCTGCTTTTGATGCAGCCCAGGATAGGGTTGGCCTTCTGGGCTGTGAGAGCACATTGCCGGCTCATGTCCAGCTTTTCATCCACCGGTACCCCCAAGTCCTTCTTGGCAGGGCTGCTCTCAATCCCTTCGTCACCCAGCCTCTATTGACACTGGGGTTTCCCCTGACCCAGGTGCAGGACCCTGCACTTGGCCTTGTTGAACCTCATGCAGTTCACATAGGCCCACCTCTCCAGCTTGTCCAGGTCCCTCTGGATGGCATCCCATCCCTCAGGTGTGTCGACTGCACCACTCAGCTTGGTGTCATCTGCAAACTTGCAGAGGGTGCACTCGATCCTATTATGTTGTTGATGAAGATACTAAACAGTACTGGTCCCAATACAGGACTGTTTACTGAGGACTATAAAGGTATGGGATAAAAATTTAATGGTTGATGTAATGTATGAGTTGAGGGAGTGATGTACGCTGGTAATACCTCTCTAACAACGATTAATGCAGTTACACAATCATCTGACTGTATAGGAAATGTCCTCTTACCCTGCTCGAGGACCTAGCTTGTGTCTAAGGTCTGAGGGGATTTATTCCTAATATAACTATGTATATTGCTCATATACATATTCCCTATGGATGACATTTTTTTGCTGTCTTCTAGCCCTATTGGGATGTTGTGGCAAAGCATGTCTTGAGTGCGTTGCAAACTGCCTGTGACATAATCCCTTTCCCTAGCTAAGAGTAATTGTCTTTCAGCTTCAGAAACAGCAGTCTTGCTCCGCTACTGTAGTGAGGATAAAGAAGAGGCTCAGGGTTACCCTCCTTTCCCACGTCACCACTGCTTTAATAATGCTTTTTAAAGAAAAAAATGTTGTTCCTTTGTCTTGTGAACACGGATTTGAACATCTGGGATGACATCTTTTCTACACATCAGTGTTGTAGGCAGCTTTATGCCTCTGTTGTATTTCAACAAAAGTCCGAGATGCACTTTCCTCACGGCAAAACTCTCACAGCGTTTCCAGAGTTGAGAATTTACTTGGGGATTGCCACTACTCTGTCACCTCCACCAGCTGAGATGGTGGATACGCGCAGCAGGGAGCCTGAGCCCTGCTGCACAGGTCGTTTTGGAAGAGGCTGACTGGGAGTACCGTGTGCCAGGGAGCCGAGCAGTAAGTAGTTCCTGCAGACGATCAGAAACAGAGGATTAGCGGCCTCCATCCCCCTCCTGCCACTCCCCATGCCAGCCTCGCTGGCATTTCATAGTGCAGGAGCTTGGACCGGGCTCTGCTGGCACAGTTGTGCTTTTCCCCTTCACCACCGGGGCAGCCCGGAGGGTGGGGGAACCTTCTCCTTGCACTGATGTGCCTGTGCCGCTGTAACTCTCAGCAGCCGCAGCTGCACAGACGCAGATAGCGCTATACGTGTGCACGCACAGGGGAAGCCCTCGTACTGTCACCCGCAGACAGACCCGAGTTCCACACACGAGCCGGCACTTACAACATCAGCTATACGCAAACGCATTACGACACACAGGAGAGATGCGTGCACATGTAACAGCGTGAGACCTACAGAAGCGTGCAACCCCTGAGGCACGTGGCCCGATGCATGCACAAATGCAATCCCAAAGCCATACATCTAGAGACATGCACGAACGCAGCTGCCGAGGCACACCCCTAGAGGCACGCACGAGTGCAAACCCCGTTGCACGCACCCGGAGGCGGGTATGAATGCAAGTCCTGCTGCACGCACCCGGAAGCGGGCACGGCTGCAAGCCCTGCTGCACGCACCCGGAGGCGGGCACGAATGCAAGCCCCGTTGCCCGCACCCGGAGGCGGGCACGGCTGCAAGCCCCGCCGGAGGCACCCGGGGCAGCCCCGCCCCCGCCCCTGCCGGCGCGCTCCCGGGAGCGCAGCATGGGCATAGGGCCGCCCCGCGGCGGGCAGGCCCGCAGGCAGCTGCCGGCAGCCTCGCGCCCCGCCCCGCCCCGCCCCGCCCCGCCCCGCCCCCGCCAGGCGGCCGCGCTTGCTCCCTCGCGCCCGCGGCGGCTGCGGGGATTGGCTGGGGGCGGCCCGTCCCTCCGCCGCCGCGGGTGAAAGGGCGGCCGGGCAGCGGCGGCGGACATGGCGGCGGTGCTGCGCCCGCGGCTGCGGGCGCTGCTGAGGGTGAGAGGCGGGCCGGGAGCGCCGTTTCCTTTCCGGGTTGCCTGCGTGGCGCTGAGCCGTCGGGCCGCTCTGCGGGGCGGTTGGGGGTGCCCCTGCGTGAGGGGCCGGGGCGGGTCCCCCGCTCTTCCGTGAGGGGGTCGCCGGGCGGGTGCTGTCCCCCGTGTGTGGGGTGGGGGGACGGGGACGCGACGACACACGTCCCCGTTTGAACGGCTGGGGCTGTCGGGGTGCCCCCCCCCGGCTGGGTGAGGGGCCCCGGGGGTGTTGCTGCGGCGGTGACAGGTTGGAGGGGGGGAGGGGAGGGGGCCGGGGCCGCCCTGGGCCGGTGGCCGGGGAGGGCGGCGGGGAGCGGAGCTGGCGGGCGGCGGGCTGGGAGGCGGTGGTTGTCATGGAGCGGGGAAAGCGGGGTCCGGGGCTCGGTTGCTGAGGGCTCGCAGCACCCAAGAGTCTGTTCCTTGGTGTATCCCCTCCGTGTGTGGCCAGGAGTGGTGGGGTTTTTTCTTTTTAACTTAATTTTCCGCTGCTGGAGCGGGTTATGTGCTACTCCCTGTTCTGTCCTCTCCCGCTGTTAAGCAGGAGCTTAGGAAAACTCGGGAGTAGAGTGTAGTTTTGTACCATTTTTAGTAGTAAAATCTTAGCTCATAGAAAAAGGCTACTGCTTTGTGAAACTGTGTTGTCTCTTCCCCCCTCCCCCTTTTACCCCGGGTCGTTATGGATCTTTCAGCTGCTACTTAAAGCTTTACTGTGTTTTTTTTATTCTTATTATGTTTCATGAAAATGCAATAAACTCATTACAGAACTATACTCATGTTTTTGGTGAAGATTTTAAACTTCTAGAAAGCCTTATTCCTTAGGCTATGGAGTAACTTCACTGGGGCAGTTGCTACCTTTGCTTCTCTGTGACTTCTACAGAATGTCTTCAAAGAAAGAGGACGTTATTTAGGGTAAGAACAGGCAGCGTTATCGCAGTGTTGTGTAACAGTTGAATGACACTACAACTAGTTTGTACATGGAAAAGTGGTGCAAAATACCTCTGATTGCTTACAATAGGAAGAATTTATAATTTTCTTTTTTCCTGAAAAGGAAAACATGTGGAGGTCTGCAAGTTCCAGTGGAGAAGATCGACTTGCAGAAAATTCTTTCGCTGTGTACCCTTGAGGGTGTGGGATACGTTTCTAGAGAGAAACCTAACCCTATAACAATACTGTAAAGAACTCCTCACATAGCTTTAGGGATTGTGTAAAAGAGGTGGTTTATGTGGCCAGGGCATTTTGAGAAGGAGTTAGAGGGGGGGAAAAAAGGGTGTGCTTCACCCAAGTATTTTCTCCTCAGTAAATATGCATAGCAAACCAGTTTTGCTGCGGAGGTGTATACCAGAGAAGCTTCTTGAAAAGTGAAGAAAAAAGAACTTTGAGAATGATTGGAGACAGTGATTTGGAATTAGCGGACGGCTTGTGCTGTTTGAAGACTTTATTTTTGGTAGCCATGTGGAAGACTACTTCTCTTCCCACTGAATAGTCCATGTCAGTACTTTGGAGCCTTCCTGTGAAAGGCCTACTTTGTCTCCTTCTTTCTAACATCTCAAGGGTATGGTCTGACTGTGTCAGTGTAAATGTTATAGAAATAGTATGTTAGTGACACTGTTGTAAAACAAAATATTTTTATAGCTACCTAATAGCACTTGTGACTTAGGTAACTGAAGTGATTTTTATACCTTAATACCTGTGTATGAAAGTCACCTTCAGGACATCAGTATAATGGAAAAGACTTAATCAAACAAATTTGCATGGGAATTACTTTCATAGATTGTTGTCCTGATTTCAGTTGGGATAGAGTTAATTTTCTTCCTAGTAGCTGGTATAGTGCTGTGTTTTGGATTTAGTATGAGAATAATGTTGATGTGTTAGTTGTTGCTAAGTAGTGCTTACACTAGGCAAGGACTTTTCAGCTTCCCATGCTCTGCCTGGTGCAGAAGCAGCTGGGAGGGGGTACAGCCAGGACAGCTGACCCCAAATGATGAGGGGGCTATTCCGTGCCATATGATGTCATGCTCAGTGTATAAACTGGGGGGAGTTGGCCAGGGAGTAGTGACTGCTGCTTGGGGACTGGCTGGGCATTGGTCAGTGGGTGGTGAGCAATTGCATTGTGTGTTGCTTGTTTTGTATATTCTTTTATCATTGTTGTTGTTATTTTCTCTTCCTCTGCTGTCCTATTGAACTGTCTTTATCTCAACCCATGGGTTTTACTTTTTTCCCAATTCTCTCCCCCATTGTATTGGGGTGGGGGGGAGGGTGAGCAAGTGGCTGTGTGGTGCTTAGTTGCCAACTGGGGTTAAACCACAACAATTCTTCTATATTTTGCTACTGTAGGCAAATAATATAATTGATGTCTTCAAACTTTAATGTGCTTCGAGCTCTCATATTTTTCGCAAGGCGTAGTAGCTAGTGAGTTGTCCTTGACTTCTTTTGCCCCTCTCATGTGGGAATCAATAGAGGACCTGAGAAAGGACAGAACAAAACCATTGAGCTGGGGATTCAAGTAAATGCTGTATTTCTAATCTAGTGCTTAGCACTTCTATTTAGCTTTTATGCAGAACTGGTTCTGATTAGAATATAGCCAAAATCTCTTTTTGAGTGCTTTGCACTTCTGGAGCTGGGAGAAAATCTGATGTTGAAAGAAGGCTGTAGTTACAGAATGAGGATGAGAGAGGGCTTTTGATATTTCATTCTTGAAACTCCTCCGAGAGACCTGTCAGACTGTTTAATGTAGGAGAAAGCTATAAATACTATACATCATGAAATCAACAGTAAACTGCTGATGTGAATTTTTATCGGTGTAGATTACTCTTCTAACCATTGAACTAAATGTATGGGAAGTTTCTCTGCCATCTGTGCCCTCATAAAAATGGCGGGTGCATAGATAACTTAAGTCATGGACATTATCTGTACAGTGGGAGCTCCTTGTTCTCTTCTGTGACATTATTTTTAGCATGTTGTTATTCCAGGAAAATGTTTTTCCCCCTGTTTGAGTGCAGAAGCATTAGGCTGATGGGAAGGCAAGATTGGTATCATCTGCCATTAAGGAAGAAAGTTAAAATGGTCGCCAATCTGGGGAGATGAATGTAGACCTAAACTTCTGGAGTTCAGTGATTGTTTCTAGTATGTAAGCTACAGATTTTAGTATTGACAAGCACTCTTAAAGCATACCATGGGTAGAGACTTCTGGTTTTCTCCTTGTTCCCAGGAGTAGCTGTTTGAATTCTGTAGGCGAAGCATGCTGTGCCACCTACTGTGGGGAAGTCTCAATTCTGGAAGAAAAAGTTAAGAGTTTATTGAAGTTTACATTGAATAAAAAATATCAGTCTTATTCTGAAACACTGTTTGTGTGTTTTAATTTTCTTGTTATTTTGTCTGTCCCAAACTTGAATTGGTGATTCCTGCATGATTGTTACAGTGCTGTGATCTGTCACAGGTGCTGGCCTTACTGGAGCTGTTTAAGCTGCTGCCATGAGAAACTGTTCCAACTTCATGCAGCTGCTAGGTCTTGATCAGGGGCTGTTCCTTTTGGGCTTCTGTCTCCCTCCGACTTGTGCCAGCACTGCTGCTGGAATATCTAAGTGGATAAGCTGGACTGAAATCTGGCTGAGAATGCATTTTTCCCACTCCTTGTGAGTATCTTCTCAGCTGGATGTATTCCCTTGTCTGGGTCACTATGTGACTATACAAACTTTTGGGACTGGCACAAGGGAGAAGGTACTTGGGTGTAGGAATGATTTAGTTTTAGAAAAAATAGCCTTAGGTGGATGGGTGTTTCCTTGCTCGTAGTTTGTGTGCTGTGTTAGCAAATATGAAAACCAGGTTTTCTCTTCTCCCTCTTAGAATTACCAGTGGTTCTCAAGCCTGGTAAGAGTAAAAGAACTGTTATGTATAGTGCAGTATAAGGTTCTGTAAGGTACATCTTTGCAGTTGGCTTCAGGAGGACCTGCTTACAGTTACAAGTGCTTGGCTGTTCAGCACTCTCTGAGAGAATACAAAGGAAGGGAAAGTGCTTCATTAGAGGGGAAAAAACCCCCAACCCAACAGAAGCCTTATGTTTGCTTTTCTGTTTACAAGACTTGTACAATCTTGTATTAATCTACATTTTTCAGCCTTATAGATTAAAATTCTTGCAGATACCTGAAGTTACTGTGCAATAAATATGGAAAAAAATTACATTTTTGTCATTTTTATAATTACTCGGGAATGCTTAGAGCTAATGGGAGATACACTACAAATATAAAGGTTTTATTCTCATGGTGTCTTAAACTTGAATCTCTGAAAGTGCAGGGGCAAAAATCTTAGTAGGATTGCTAGCGGAAGACAGAAGGAAGAGGTAGAATTTATGGCTAGTGAAAATAAGTGTGCTACTCTAGCTGTTACCATTGGACATTGCTTACTGTATTTTCTAGTAATGCTAAAATATATATTCCTTCCTATATGAGACTTCTTAAAGCATATGATGCTTTTCTGGCCTGAAATCTGGAACTCTGCATCTCTATTTCAATGCTGAGACCTTTTTTGCCCAGAAAGCTCAGTATCCATGAGTTATTTACAAGATGACCAGTATGGCAGGGAAATATCTTTCCATGATGAGGGATGTATAAACCTTTAAAAACACACATGTAAGCTGTGTCTAAATAACAAGCTAACTTTCTGTTTTGCTGTTGTGTGCTGTCCTTAAGCCACCTGAAGAGATTTCCTAGGGCTGCCCTGGGTCCCTGGGAGGCAGGTTCTCTGCTAGGCCTCAAAGTGGCAGTGTGCGATGAGCATACTGTTCTATAACTTACTGTGTAGTTTGATTTATATAAAGTTATAAAGTAACTTGTTACAGCTATTTTGGTTTAAGCTCAGTTTGGCTATTGTGCAATTAATGGATAAAGCAGGATGCTTTTTGAAAATACAGTGCTAACACTGTCTGTTTTTTGAGGATGCAGTGGAGGTGGGAAACTCCAAGCCAAACTCGGAAGTCCAGAGTTGAGCTCTCATAAATGAAAAGTCTGTGTTCTTGGGCTTTCAAGAGGCAAAAGCTTTATCAAATTGCAGTAACAAGTCATGACAAAAATAGGTTATACCCGATGACTCTACTGCACTTTCCTAGTTTTACAAGATATGAAAAAGTCACTGGTCAAGCTGAGCCCTGAGATTAAGCGAACTCTTAAACCCTAGTGTATATTGATGCAGAAACATACAAAACCCCACAACCCCTTCTTTCCAAAACTGTGAATTAGAGTTGGAGTTTCACATCTGATTTGAGCAATATGCTTGATTTATTTTAGGAAATTACCCCACATGTATTCAATTCAGGGCTGAACCTGGCTCTAAGTGATTCTAGTGTGTGTGGGAGGAGGTAGTTAAGTTTTTAAACATAGGTGTGTAATTAGGTTAGGCTATTACAAGATTTTTATGTGAAATCTGTCCAATTCTGTAGCGTAAAAACAGAGCTGAGTGTGGCTTAATGCTTTTCCAGTTTTTTTACTTGCTTGGTAACTTTATTCTTTCTGTATAAAAAGTTTAAACAAGGCTTTTTTCAAGATGGCACATGGCTAAGATTCTGAAACTTAATGCTAACTAATTTTCCCATTATAGCCTTTCCTTCCAGTTTCCATCTGTGGCATAACTTTTCTGGCTTCTCATATGCATTCAAAACTAGCTTTGTATAAAAGGTGTTTACAAGAAAGTTCAGAAGCTTTTCCTCCCTTGCCCCCCCCCCCCCCCCCCCCCCCCAGCTAACTGCAAGTATTTAGATTAGCCCCACTGACTCTTAACAAGCATTTTCTTCAATGAATAATATTAAACTTGGTGGAGATTTTTTTGTCCTGTATGACCTTCTTCAGACTACTTATGGTCCCACAAGCATTTCTGTCAATAGCATTTGAGAAGAGAGGGACTCAATCTGCTTAACTGCGTGTATTCTGGAGCAGGAGAGTATACTCTGCTGCTTCTGCTATAGTTATCCTTGCTCCTCCCCCCGACAGGATCTTGATTGCAATACGGTCATGGAAGGTGTAACAGCCCTGCTGTAGACTTGGGATAGTGAGCAGTGGGTAGGTGTGGTTGCAGCTGGCAGAATTTGGTCCTTAACTGTATCTTCCCTCTTTAATGCCTGAAACAGCTTGTACTGTCACATCCTCAGATGAGGGATAATACACCCCTGCAAAAAAAATCTCTGGTGGTTTTGATTCTAGCATGTCAAATGATTTGCATTTCAGGTTGTTATTCTGGATTTTATTTTTGGGGAGTCAAGTGAAAAAGAAGCAAAAAACCCCACCAAAACAAAAAAGTGAGTGGGAGAGACCCCAGTGTGTGAAACAAGGTGGAACAGTTGCTTTCCACTGACTCTTTAGTCCCAGAATAATTAAGAATATCTGAATTGTTCCAGAATAATTAAGTTTATCTGGATTACCTACGACAGTGTATGCTGTGTCTGCCATTAGTGATTGGCATCTAAATGGTTTGTGAAGCTGTAGCAGCTTTTTACTCGTGAACCTCGGGCTGAGCTGGCATGAGGTAGTGTGCTCTAAGGCTTCCTTTAGTTCTCTATTGCAGGATTTGTATTGAAATATATTGTTTTTCCTTTATAACATTATAATATCAGCTGCATTACAAGTGTGATGCCCTTCTTAATCCTGGGCTGATTTCTGCTTTCTGTGGTGCAACATGAAAGGTATCTTCAGGCTAGAGGGCTGCGTAGGGAGTGTTCTCATTCCAGTTACTGTCAGCCACTAGTACTTCAGAGCCAGTATGAGCTTCCAGTAGACTTAAGATAATTGAAAAATTGATAAAACTCTGTGTTTACTACTGTTGTGGAAGGAGCAGCTGAATTATCTAACCTCTTCATATGAACATATACTTCCTTATTGTTTGGTCTCCTTTCTAGTGTAGTCAGTCTTGATAACTTGTAGTCTTTTCTCACAGGAGAGCCTTTACTTTCTACTAAACTTCTTGCTCAGATTTCTGCAACTTCTGAAAAAAATTTGGGCAGAATTGACAGGTTCTGAGTTCTGGCAACTGCCAGATTATTGCTGTTTTGTCCTTCCAACTAGACGATATTTGGTATTAAGGCTTTTTACAGTCTTTTTGATTCTAACTGGGTGAGCAAGTGTAGTTTTCCTGAAGTTGTCTGTATCTGTATTGATGCAACTTTGGTGTGGGATCATTTATCTGTCTGATTATTTTTGTTTATTGTTAACTGCCATTATGTTGTGAAATGACTTGCTTGAGAAGTACCTATCTGAATCTTCTTCTTGATACACTTGCAAACTTGCAAGTGTATCATGTTTTGTTCTCTTTGGAATAGCATATGTATGCTTCCTTTCCTGACATGTCATGCAAAATTGTGAAACTATAGGAGCTAAGTCTTTGTAGAAGTTGGTTCAGAGCAGAAGTCTTGGCAAAAAGGAGAAAAAGGCCTCTGTCCCTAAGACCCCTGTCAGGGGTTGTGGTGGGGAAGACTGGGAGCTGAACTAGCATCTAAAGTCTGTTCTACTTTTGCGCTCCATACTGGCCCAGTCCATTACCTGCTCTATTACCAACAGCTCCCTAGTGGTGAAGGCCTCTCCCCATCCCCAGTGTGCACAGACGCATGCATGCTCTTCTGAGAACTTCTTGGTAGGTATTTCTTGGAATAAGAAGGAAAGAAGATGTTATAGTGGAGAGTTAATTAAAAATCATTTATACCTAAGCTAATGACTTTGTATCTAGAGCTTCTGAATGGGTTTTTGTTACTGTTCGTTGGGTGTGTGCTTTGGGGAGGCCAGATCTTTAAGCTTTCATCCACTTAGTGGGAGAATGGAAGGTTATAGAAGAGTTTCCTCAAGATGTCAGTATATGAACTGTTTTTATCTTACTGGAATACTCTAGCAGGAGGAAAACAGTTAACTGTCTTTCTTCTACAGCATGAAATGCTGCATTCGAGATGGTGCCTTATAACGTCACATAAACTGTATTCGTCTGTGTGTGATCCAAATGAAAAGGTAAGTAGTATGGTGCATGTTTTCTCTTTTATGATTTTACTGTACCACTGACATTTGACTTTTAAAGCTATTCTTTCCCCTGTACTGCTACTAACAATGGTAGTTCTAGTATGACCCCTGTACAATCACTGGTTTAATAGCATGTTTTTCTTCCTTTTTTTAAACCAGAGGAAGTTGCTTTTGCAGTATACTTGTCAAGATTGGATACTACTTCAAGCACATAACTTAAAAGGTTGGATAAGTGATTGTGGCCTTGGGAAAGTTACATACTGGCCTGAACATGTTATAATTATGAAACAACTATTAATATTTTGCATGGTATGGGAGGTATAGGCCTGTTAGATGATCGGATATGGGGGTGAGAACTTTAGAGACTGGATAAAGATGGGCCTTTAAGGCCTGCAGAGAATAATAAATCCTCATCTTGGGAGTTGTGCAGTAGCAATCTCAATTTACAGGTACTAGCCAAGAAAAACTCTTCTTGTGGGAGATTGTCTTGGCATGGCCTCTAAAGTAACACACTTGGAAAAATAATGTGGCTGAAGGTATACTAGTATTGAAGGGCAAGAATGCTGACAATTCAGGACTGATAGGCTTGTCCTTGTACACCAGTGTAGAAGCAATTAACCATTAGTGAAAGTGTTCGAGAACAGGGGAAAACAGTATGTACCTAAAACTGTGGCTTAAAAAGTCTTCTGAAGAAATCTGTATTCTTAAGGTCCTTGCTTAATCAAGGTCCCCTTCCTTTTCTAAAGGCATAGTTATGTTTAGACAATGTAATTGGATATTTGGTTTCTCTTAACTAGGAGCTATGTCATTCCAACCAGTGGCTACTACAGATAGTTTAAGCTCTTTTCTACTTTTTCCCCTTCACTACCTCTTCCACTGTCTTTGTAATGACAAGACTTTCATATCAGACCTTTTTAAGCTAATTAGTGGAAATGACATAAAGAAAAGCTGCATGTTACGTCAAAGCAGATGTGTGGTGTTTTTTTATGTGCCTGACTTGAGACTTGTCTTTAACAGCAGGGGCAAGAGTCCAGTCTCTTCTTGTTAGTGTCTTCATTGCAGAATTAAAAAATTAAAATGAATGTCAAATATTCTTAACATCTTGATACTGAGAGTCTTGTCTTGCACTGTGACCATACTTGATTAATAAAACTACTCTTATATACCAAGAACTAAGTTAATGAAGTATTTGAGCTGTTAAACTTTTCAATGCCAAGTATTTGGGAGCTTTTTTTATTCCACCTCAAGTCTGTATGCCTGAAAAGCTTCAAGCACCTAAGATTCTGAAACTTAAATTCGGGAACAATTTATGTGAGGATGTTGGAGACTTTTCATTTTTTTTCACTGGGTTTTAGGCCAGGTCCCCAGCTAAAAAAGCTCTCCAAACAAATTGCTAGTTTCTGTGGTGTGCTTACAGTATTTGTACCTCTGATAATTGAGCTTGCTTAAGGATGTTTAGTATTTTGAGTGGGGTGTGGGTGTGCTTGTGTACTAGGCAGTAGTATGCATTTGTCAGCAGGTTTGGCTGAATTTACCATGTAAGCTTGCTGCAGCTCTCACCTGGAGGGTTTTATCACTTAATTTCTGTATGCTTTTATCACATGGTAGTATTTTTAAACTGGTCATGTGATGCCAGCTCAGCTCTGGCTTTGAAGAAGTAAATTTGGTCAAGGGCACCTTGAGTATGTTTGTTTGGAGTAGGGGAGCAAACAATATATACCCTGGTCTGTCAACAGCAATTCCTGTTGGGGTTTTGCAGTGTTCCTTCCTCTCCTCCTACACCTGTCTTCCCCTCCCCAAATTAACTAATGACTGGGGGTAACAAACAGTTTTGTTGTTGCAATGGCAATCCTTCCTTTCTCCCAGTCCATATGAAAACCAGCTGTTTGGTGCAGGAGAGGGAGAATAGCTATTGAGTGTCTTAGGGTGTAGTTTGATAAACCTAATCTGGTTTAACTGCAGGCTGTCCCTGAAGGGGAGCGTCCTGCTGGTTCCCTATCCTGTTTTCTGATTTGGAGCATGGGAGGCAGAGCAGCACTGTTCGATTAGTGTGTTGAACTGATGTGTCCTGAAGTTGCATCCCTGCTAGGTCTGATGCATGGAAAGCAGTGGGGGTAAGTGTGTGAAGCAGGATTGTCCCTTTTGGTGGCAACCTGTGTTTACAATCAAGCAGGTGCAGTATCAAAGTGTGCCTGTATATTTAGAAGCAAGGCCAGTGACAGCAATAACCCTTACTCCCAGTAATGAGATTTTTATGCTGAGCAACTCTGCTCTTCCACCACTCTTTCTTAGTGGGAAGCTTTTGTCTGGGGTGTAAGGCTTATTGACTGCTGACAGCTTGTTGTCCCCTTCTTACAGGCATGGTAGGAGTATTGAAGGTATATTTACAGCATGAAGTGCGCTCCAGTGTGAAAGGTGACAGTGAATTTCAGGGGTGTATTAAATTTGATTTGCTGTTCTGTTACGTGTTGGTTGCTACTTAGTATTGAGTGTGTAACAATGTCATGATGGCAATGCAGGGTTTTGCCAGGTTCCTCACATGAGGCTCAGCTACAAGGAGGGGCCAGACTGGTACAACTCAGCAAGTGTGCCTGTACAGAATGGAAGTGTTGGTCTTCTACCCTTCATGCCCTAGGCAGAGAGGAACCTCTTCTCCTTATGATTGGAATGTCTTTTAAAGATCTCCCATGACAGATGAGTATTGTATTCCATGTCATCTGTGCTGGTTAGAGGCACTGACCACAGGTACTGGCTAGCATTCTCCAAGTAGAGGTAAAATCACTAGGTTTAGGTTTTATACAGGCACTTTCCCAAAGCAGGATTGGGAGCTTTCACAGGGGTACTGCACTGGGAGAAGAACAGTGATGGTAACTTCCAACAGAAGGATGGTAACATCGGCATGGGTGTTTGCTCTGTGTCTAGCAGAATGTGGGTGTAAACTTTTAAAACATAATCTTTAGAGTACTGCTGTAATGTGGGGTCTTTCCCTTTGTGTGGTTTTAAAAAAAGCAGAGACCTGGGAAGTATGGTAAGCATGCTTCCTTGGAATATCTTCTGTGCATTAAAAAGCATGCAACTTTAGGCACTTCTAGGGTAGAGGTTGTTGGTGTGTATTTGGCAGTGCTTATGAATGTCTCTTTCCTGGACTTGACTGTCTCGTAGAGCCTCTGTAGAGTTCTAGTTTCTGCAGAGTGCATAAGGAGATCCAGGGAATGCTGGTGTGAATAGTCAACACATTTTTCTTCTGAACCTGTATATGTGTAAAGTAGATCTAGTATAGTATACCTTCTATGCTATGTCATCATTGTTAAATCAGCAGAACCCTTTTAAAAGTAGGTGATCTCAGAGTTACAAGCTCATGGATAAACCAGGGTTTTAGTGGAAGTGGAGGAGAGAAGAACATGTTTCAGGAGGGAGAAAAACTTGTTTTGTTCATTTCTCAAGATCCTTATTGTTCTTTTCCCTTCAGACTTTTGAAAAACTCCTTATTGCCAACAGAGGAGAGATTGCGTGCCGAGTAAGTATGTAATCCTTTAAGAATTAACTACAAAAAGAAAAAACTTAAACTATTGGTATTTTAAATATTGATAATTGTCACTTCTTATGTGGTAGGTCATCAAAACGTGTAAGAAGATGGGGATTAAAACGGTTGCCATACACAGTGATGTCGATGCCAATGCTGTAAGTGCTACTTGATTTCAAATGGTAGATGGGATTCTTGGTAATTCAACAAGACTTGCAATTGTTATGCAGGCTTGTTGATTACCATGGTGGGCGTGTTGGCAATTCTGAAGTATCTTTGTATATGTCCTTTTCCTTTCTGTGTGATTGAAAGGAGGGGAGATACCAAGGGGAGGGAAGATCGGACATGTATTTAGCATGTTTTTTGTGTGAACTCTTCTGTGTTTTGCTTGTGTAAACATTACCTTGCTTTTTCCCTGGTTTAAGCTAGACAGTAACACCTGGTAGATATGTGCACCAAGTGTAAGAGTGGCAGTGAAACTTAAATTTTGTTTTGCTAATGTACACAAAAAAGGCAATGAAAAGTAGATCTTAGGAGATGATATAGAACTAGGTATGAATTGTTCCTCTGCCTGGTAAATTCAACTCATTGCTTCCCACTTTCCAGAGGAATGCCCTCTCCTACCAGGTGTGTTGAACAGGCCCACTGGAGCTGTTCCATTTAATGAGGATATTGAAGTGCCTTGAATATTCAGCAGCATGGCAGGAAGGTGGTAAAATGGCTATTGGGACAAGTAAGGTACTTGTCTAGCTACTTGCCCATTTTCAGGTCTTGTAGTCTCTATTCTAGAGATTTTAGTCATTTCTAATAAGAATAGGAAGATAATTTCCTTTGTGATATAACAGCAGCTGTAGTCATACTTGCATATCCTTGTTGACTAGAGCGAACATCATATTATTTCTTGCCTGCAAGAACTGCTACAGAAGAAAGGACTGGAGGTGCCTCCGTGCCCCAGGATAGTTTTTTGAAATCTGGAAGGGAGTTAAAACCCTGTGTTATGATTTAATAGAAGTCCCTCAGACAAGCTATCAGGAAAAATGTGTATTTTATGCAGGACAGGACTTGTGAATGTAAGTGGTGGGTTGCTCAACATTGAAAAACTGAAGCATGGTTGATGGAATCTGTGAAAGTAGTTAGAACTTAAGTGTTTTCAGAGTTAAGAGAAGGGTGAACACTGGGAGCTTTTGGACTTCGACAGTGCTTTTGTCCGAGTCCTTTTGTGGTTCTATTTCTACATGACCAGCTCAGTTCATATAAATAGGCTATAGGAAGAGCAAGGGACTGAAACTTGATTTTTCTGAGACAGGACAAATGCCCTACTGCTGGATTTCTATGCCAGGTAATTCTTTCTTTCTGAGGTGAATGGAGAGTATACTTGGTCTGGATTTTAACTGGTAGCCATAACTGGGAGGGTATAGTAGCTTGTGGATGCTCAAGGGACTGTGAAACATTCTTAATGGATGGGTGTCAGACATCATGATAAATTCTAATTCTTTCAGAAGCCAAGGGTTAAGTGGATATGCATACAAAATATGTATGATCTATGATCCCTCTGGTAAAACTGAAGCTTGCTGATGGGTACTTGTATTCCATCTTATGTATATGGTATCTGCTGTTAGATAAATGGATTTGCTGTTTAGCAGCACTGCACAGCCTTGTTCGCTGGCATGAATTCATTCTGAAAATAGACTAAAAAAGCTCTTTAAAAAGAAGAAAACATGTCCTTTTGCCAGTCTGTAGTGGACTTGAGAGAACTAATTGGTCTTTTCTCCAGTGTGTCTGGATGGCTCTGTTTATTGTATGGACCCTGCTATGAGCTGGAGAATATGAAAAAATCTGAAAGCAGAAAGTAAAAACCAAGATTGAAGAACAAATGAGGGAATAAGAATGACAGGAAAAAGTACAACTCATGACCTTAGGGAAGGGAGTACAAATAGTGCATTACAAAGAGGAAACTGAAAATATAATAGCTAGTCTGCTTCAATCTACAGTGCTGTCTTAGCTTTAAAATACGAATAGGGTCTTTAATTTGTAATAGTTCATAAGAGAAAGGAGATCCAAGCTAGTATGTCAGAAATGGATTAATATAACAGTTCATAAAGATAACATTAAGTGTGTTAAATGAGACGCTGACATTTTGAGTTCATGGACTAGAGATGAGGCTCTAACAAATGCTGTAAGGGTGAAATAGTGTCTGCTTAGCTCTTTGAATCCTTACTTAAAGACCGATCAAACATATCTGTACAAGGTTAAGCATTAGCTGTGTGCAGTGAAGAAGCTCCAAGTATTTAAAGGAAAATGAGAGAGAGGCTACTTGAAGCACTGTTCTGTGTGCTTAAAATAGGGTAGAAGTATTAAGTCTAAGCAACATATGTATAATTAGACCAAGAAGGTAGCTTATGTCTACCATAAATCCTTTAATAGCTACCTTGGGTGCTTGCACTGGGAAACAGTTTAACTAATGTCATCTGTCTTAATGACTTGGATACCTCTGGTTGTTCATTGTTTGTGGAAATGACCTGGCCATTGCAGTGATGTGTGACTGCCAGTTTGGACAATCATGATAGATGAGTCCAGAGGCCAAATTCTTTGGCTGTGTTACTTACCATGTTTGTCCCATGTTGTTCCTTTGTGTTCAGGTTCCATTAACAGCTATCTTCTTGGCCATACCAGTGGTAGGAAAATCTCAAATGCTCTGAAATCAAACTTGGGAGCTGATGCAACCCACCGAATGAATCTCTGTCCTCATGTAGCTAGGAGAAACCTGTTTGCTTAGTGGTGGGATGCTGTAAGAGTTGTGAATATCCTTTTGATTTTGTGCTTGACAGAATTAAGCAATACATCCCTTGCTCCTTCAAGGCTTGTATTGCAAAGGCAATGAATATCATAGGCAGATGATGGTAGCCATTCGAAGGCAGAAATAAATGTAAAGATAGGTGGTTGAACTAGTTGCTCATCCCAAAGCTGTTTGTCTTGACTAAAAATAATGGGACCTGGTTTTAAGTGACAAGAGTAGGTAAGGATGGTTTACAAAAATATTTTTGATTGAAGTGTTTAGAAAGAGCATTATCGGAGTAGGTAAATTTTTCTGTTTAGAACTTAGAGTAACTTTTGAGATGTAGTAATAGCCCCTTATTATATTAGTTATCTGTGTAGCTACTTGCTGAAATATGGGTAGTCTGATACTCTTAATACAAATTCATTTTTACAAATAACTGCAAAAGGAGGGCAAACCAGACAGTCTGTTACATCCCTCTGGCTTTCCTTTCTATCATACTGGTTGAAAACAGAACTGAAATGGAAGTGAAGCAGGGTTCCTTGAGTGTGCTCACTAAGTATTTAAGGGGAAAAAGACCAATCACAGGTATTGAGCAATTCAGGCTCTTCAGTGATAGTTTCTAGTTTGTTCCCCATCCAGTGTCATATGCATAAATGACCCAAGCAGGCATTTTCACTGGTGCTTGGATAGGAATGGTACACATAGTCTTAAAATCATTGGTCTTTGACTAAAGATACTATAGGACTGGTGAATAATCTTATCCTGTAACCTTATTTTGGAGAAAACTCTTCTGTTGAATATTCAATTTTTCTTTCATTTTTTCAATGTTAAAATTCTCTGAAATCCTTGTGGAGTTTACGACGCTGAATGAAGGTGGTGGGAACAGCTGAAATACATATAGACTTTCAATGAAACTACTTACTTTTTCTTGTTCTTCAGACATGGTTTCTGTGGAACACCATGGCAAATGTCTTGAGTATGCTGTTAGAGCAATATTCATTTTGACATACCTCTCATTAATATATAAAATTAATAACTAGACTGTAACAGTACAAAGAAATTTTCATTTCAAGAAATTAAAACTTTGCTGTTATGAGCAGGAAGCAGCAGAAAGGACTGTTATAAATTGGGAATGTGGCAAAAATTGAACAACCTGCTGAGAGCCAAATAAAACTTACCTGAAGAAGGAGAATACAAAGAACAAAATACTGTTTTGTGCTCTTAATTTGAAAAATGGCCAAAGATCTGAAGGATTTCTATAAGTTAAAACTATTAAGGTGATAGGAAACCTTAACAAAGCTTAAAAGGAGCTGAGTGGCTTTAGAGTGCTTGTGTATTAATGCAAAGTTACAGGTAGCTGGAAATAGTATTAAATGGTATTGGATTACATTTGCCTTTGTGGAGGTGGGAGGGGTTGTGAATTATGAGAAAAATATTATGTGCAAAGTTAGTTATGCTGTGGAAGAGAAGTTGCTGCTTTAACAACTGTCCTGAAATAAAATCCTTGTGGTGGCAGGGGAAAACAGACTGACAAAATGGCTACTGAGACCCCCATACAGCATACAGTTGCTTATGTGGTACTGAGTATGTTGAGAAAAGTAGGTCATAGTGGATGCTTTTTAGGGTCTTGAAAATCCTGGCTAATACTTTTTATTACATCTGTTATTTTTGGGAAAGTGGAGGAAATACATTGTATGCTGTTCAAAATGCTGTTTTTTTTTTAACTTCGGAGTTCAGCTTGCAAAGCACTAATTCTTTACACTTGGATAGGTAAAGTGTGGAAGGACCAGTAGAATTTGGAAATTTTTTTTAATTAAAACATCTGGTGGAGTTATTTTTGGGATGAGAAAACAAGCAAAGAAGCTTTGGCTGAACAAGAGTAATTGTATGTACTTTTTCCCCCTGAACTGATTGGAATAGAGGGTTAAGATGAAAGAGCCTCCTCAACCATAAATGTAACACTGATGGTGCAAACATAGTCAAGGAAAGCTAGAGAACTATTGTAATGCCTAATGTAATCAGCTAAAAGTATGATAAATGAAGAACAAGCTTTCACTAATTGGATCTGAACAAAAGAAGGTATAGCATAAAGCAGTGAATGAGATATAATTTTATTTGGCATTTTTTAACACAGCAGGGATTCTATAGCCATACGAAGCAATGAACTATAAATGACTGAAAAAATCCCATGGGAAAGTAATGTAAACTACTAAAACTTTACAGAGTAGTGGACAGTTAGCTATACTTTAACATAGGCTTTTTTTCTATCAGTCACTTAAGACTTCAGGTGTTATTAAATTGTCTTAAGCATAGACATCTCCCAATAGTCTTAACTTTTGCAGATCATCATCTTATTCTGCTGGATAATATAAAACTAAAAATGATGCAAATGCTTTTATTGATGTAAAAGTAATTGCACAGAATTCAGCTGTTATCCAGAAACCATAGTCTTCTGAGTGACAGAAAATGGAAAAAATCAAATTACCTAGATATGGAAGATCTATATATTCCTTTCCTAACTTTATTTTTTTTAACCTTGGAGTCTGAGGCAGTATTTGAGAAGGAAGTTGGGGGAAAATGTGGTTTAGGGAAACAGCAAAGCTGATTAAGCTTGTATACTTCTATACCAAGTCTGTATTGAGCTAAATGAATTTGAAGAAGTTGAGCTTTTGACTGAAACAATAAAAATTTAGAATTTTGCTGAAGACTTCCCTGTAGCTTAATGGGATGCTGTCAGGTTTTTTTTGTTCTTAAGAAATCTAGTTGGCAAAAATAAACATTGTGGGGGGAATTTGGTGTTTATGTTTTAATCTAAAGAAACCCCTTAATTATATTGAAAAATGGAAGTTTATCCAAAACTGAGTAGTCTTTACTTGTAACTTACGTACAAATGCAGAGGTCTTAAAATTTGTTCAAACTGTCATTTGCTCTTTTTTCTGTTTACTTTAAATATGCAAAGCTTTCTTCCATAACCTGCTATAAAACTAGGAAGTCAGTCATTTTGACAGCTCATTGCCTCCCAACAGCACTTCAGGAGTTTGTGCTCAGATAACCTGAGGACAGATCTAGTTCAAGTACCAAATGAAAAGGAAACTCTAATATTGTAATGCCTTGTTTAAATACATGATTCCCAGACTGTCTAGAGTGTATAGAATGGACTCTTTGCATCCATGTACTGTCTGTAAAAATTCACTCTTTATTAATGGTGGTGTTTCCAAGGCGTGCAGAATAGGAATGTACCAGATCACGCCAAGGAAACATTAGGGTCAGGTTTGCAGTTGGTATTCTGCTCTTCCTTTTACCTTTTGTTTCAAAACCAAGACAGCATGTCACTTGTTTCTTCACAGGAGATGGTGGAGATGATGGAGATGATGTTGTTATCCTGTCCCCTTGCCCTATCAAGTGAACTACTGAACAGTTATGTAAAGCATAAGAGATATAGGTGGTGGCCATCCTGTGAAGGCTCAAATACCTCTGTGGAAGGAGTGTGGTTTTGTTCAAAATTGTATCTTGCTTGCCAAGTGTAGTCTGCTTTTTTTTTAAACTGTATCATTGCTTCTAAGCAGAGTGGCTTGGTGAAGGGTGCTATTGAT
This sequence comes from Nipponia nippon, assembly GCF_047370975.1. Taxonomy (NCBI): domain Eukaryota; kingdom Metazoa; phylum Chordata; class Aves; order Pelecaniformes; family Threskiornithidae; genus Nipponia; species Nipponia nippon. The sequence goes on along the minus strand of NW_028262336.1, from coordinate 72,749,231 downwards.
GAGGAAATAATCAAGTTTGCATTGTCTGTGAGGAGCAATGCAAGCTTGATCTGTAACTTTGAAAGCTGGGGAGCTCATCAGAACTCTTAAAGTCCTAAAGTTTCAGCCTGTTCTCCGAAGACTGGCTCTGCATTTTATTCAGTGATAGGATGATGTCAAATGCCTATATGACTTTTGGAATGGGGACAAACACTTGGACTCCTTTTTTGTAGTTTAATGGCTAAGATGAAATGTTGCTTGTGTTGGATTCCGGTTGAAGCTGTAACTTTGAGTAGGAGAGGAAGGGCGCAGAGTAGAATGCTTTAAGCATGACCTTTTGGGGACAATTCCTTGGGTTCAGCTCCCTCTTTCCAACATGTACTTTCCACCTCCAATCTTTTGACCTTTGTGGGGAGGGTTATTTAATTACCAAGCTGATTTATTTGAAGGATCAATGCCTGGATTAAAATTTGTTTATTGGCATAAAGCTCATTTGGGGGAGGTGGTGGTTATCAGAATGTCTACTGAATTGTCCTGGGGGCATGAAACTGTGGAAGCCCAGTCACAGAAATTAGCTGAGACTTAAGTGTGCAGGTGCTCAGTGCTGTGGAGCATGAAGCAGTGATTCTGTGGGTGCTGATGACCATCTACATCAGTAGGTAGTGTGGAGTAACAGGAGTGCATCTGTAGAGTGAAATGCTTCATGCTGAAGACATGGTGTCCTTACTGCCTGCCTTTTAGCATCTCTGATGGCTTCTAGTCTGGTGCTGTGGACTCTGTCTGCTAGTGGTTTGATGTGCTTGCTGGACTGCATCTTCTGAGTTTTGCCTGGAAGATACCCCGTTCATGTGCTTTGAGACAGCTGTGTGTTGCAGGCAAATGTGTTGTAAGTAGGGATGACTGAGAGTAACTTAAAATGTGCTCCTGATTTGAATTTAAATGCTAGTGTACACTTGCCTGAAGCAGCTCTAACTGCTTGCATGGTACTGCCCTTCTAGGTCCTTTCTTGTTCTAGCACTTTTCTGACCTTGTGCTGAGCTGTTTCAGTGCTCTGAACACACCAGACACCTTACTTGTCAAGGTAGTTAACATTTTTTCCACTGATGTAGTATGCTAAATTAATTCAGGGGAATGCCTGACAGATGCTGGAGCCATGTATGGAAGCAAGATGAGTTGGGAGTAGGTCAGCCATCAGTTAAAACTGACTTCTGTTGCCTTGCTGGCTGCAGGGCTCTACCATTGTTCCCAGAGTTCTGGGGTTTGGAGAGATGTACAGGCATCTGTGATCAACCTTAAAGTCTAGGCAACAGGCTGAGCAGGGCTGAAGTCACTAGGCTTCATGTCTTCTGGAGACTTGCCTCTTTCTTGGGTGGCAGGGGAAGAGCAGGCAGCTCCTTCCTTGGAAGCCATGAGTGTTTGCTGAGAACACTGCTTAAATACTGTCATTGGTGCTCCGGATCAATGGCTCCTGCTGCCATAATGCTGACTCAAACTTACTGTACTTATTACAGTGAATTGCCCCAAGGAACCAAGTGGGTGTACACCTGTTGTAGCCCATTTTGCTTGTGTTAATCTCTAGACCTTTCCAGAGGTGGTGGTGGTGGTGGAAGGTGCTGTATGTAATAATTTTTATGCAATTAAACATTGTCAGCGTGACCAAAAAAGATAGTTATACCGTGTTCCTCTGTAAGAGAGGTGCTGCAGCAGCGTTGTTTCCTGCTGCCTTATCCTCTTGGAGACAAGAACAGAAGAAGGTCCTTGAACCCCTTCTCCTTTGAGGCTTTCTGACTGTCCTATCTTTTTTCCTGACTTCATCCTTTACTTGGTCCTCAGTAGTAACTGTTTCATTGTGCAGATTCACATCTGTTGCTTTGTGATTTATGTTGTCCCACCCATGTTATTTGTTATCAGCTGTGGTTGTGGACACTCAAGGATCATCTGTTTTCAGGCAGTATTTGAGTGATGCTATTTGGTAATACTATCTCATTTCTTGTCTGTGTAGGTGTAAACACCTGTCAGCATGCCCTGGGTTGAATTTCCCTTTACTGTTAGGATGACTTCTAGACAGAGGCGTACCTGAGGCAGATTTTTTATTAATATTTAAGTGCTTGGCAAATGGCTTTTACAACTGATCTAAAACTGTGGTGCCTACTAAGAGTAGTTCTCTCCCGTTCTTACCTTCCTATATTTTGCATACCTGACACTCTTGTTGGCACTACTACATGCACAGCCTGTTGTTAAATGGATCCAGGCTGCTTATCTGAGAAGAGTTTAAAAAAAAAAACAAACAGACAAATGTTGGATCAGTAAGCTGATGTGACTCCCTGTGTAGGTTAATGAATGCTAGAGCTAATGCCATCAGGACATGTGGTTAGGGACCAGGAGAAAGGAGAGTACCTGATTAACCTTTTGAGAGGCAGTGTAGATTTAGTGTCTTAAGTTAGTATGAGCCTGTATCCCTGATATTGGTTTCCTTCCCTGCTCCCTTTTCCCCACATCCCCCAGTGGTGGGGTATGTGATGGGACTACTTGAAGAGCTGGATCAGGAAGTGGAGCCATCTTAAATGGACCTTGTAAGGAGGGTTGCATTTAAAGCCAGATATTCCCTTGATCGTTAGCTCTATACCTCAACAAACAGCTGCAGGGTGTTGTAGGGTCTGTGGCTGACAGGTTGTGGTTCCATGGATGGGTGCCCTTTTTCTAGGGAGGGGTGTTAAACAAGGAACTGAATTACATATGAAGTGTCTGAAAGATGGAAAACCACAAGATTGAAGACGTGAAACAAAGTGAAGGTGTAGGTAGGGAGAAGGAAAGAAATGCAGTGTTTGGGGTATAAGTTACAGGTATGGATGCATATGTCACTTTTATGGGTGGTGGTGTTTTAGGTTGCACTCTTTTCCTTGTTCTTAAAAAGCATCTGTCTTTTACTTGTCTACTTCCAACAAGGTAGCACTGTAATTTAAAAAGGATGAGTCTGAGAGACCCTTTTACTTATTACCACTGAGTTGTCTGTAGGTAGCAACTAGCATCCTTTGATAGTTGTTTTGAACATATGGTGATGGTTGTTTAATTAAGAAAAAAAACCTGAAACAAACCACCAAACCTTAGCTTTATCGTCCCAGCTTGCCTAGTTTGGGGGTGAGGGGGGAATCAAGAGTAGAATCATCATTTAAAGGTCATCTCTGGATAACAAGTTCTTACTGTGAAATTAGTGTGACAAAATTTGTCACATTCAATTTCTTAGAATGAATGGACTCTTCAGAGTAGAATTTGGAGATTATAGGCTTGTGTTAAACTGTTAAACAGACATAAATATAGTTAAATCTAAACTTTATGAAAAAATTCCTCTTAATTCTTAAGCAATTGCTTCATATAAAAATTATTTTTCACTTTCCCTTTTTCTTAGAGACAAGATGCCCTAGATAACTAGACAGTAACTGCCATTTTTCCCCCAGTAGGAAACTTCTGTATTGTTTTTGTTGAATTAGCATGCCTGCATACATATGGATGTTGTCCTACGAGCCAGACTTATGTCTCACAATTAAAATTTTCCCTAAAATGGAGTTTATTACTATGAAGGCCTTGATTGAAACTCTGGTTTCAGTCATAGGTTCACAGGAAGCACTTGTGAGTATGCATGAATGAGCAAGGACTGTGAAAAATCAGATTATGTAGGAGTTGATGTGCATTTATATTCTTGGTAATAGGCCTTAAAATATAAAATGATATGATAAAACTCTTATTCTATTGTGAAACTTTCATGGCTCTGCCAACATGAGTGATAAATACTATGACATACCTGATTTTTAGTTTAGTACATGTTCCTTAGTGTCTGGCTAAAGCTTAATCTTTTAGGTCAGTATAGTCAGCCTTGAAGCCTGATTTCAGGTCTTCATTGGAAATTAATATAGCAATTCTTGTAAATGATAGTGTCAATTTATAAATATTTGAAATTGCTTCTGAAAAGGAGTTTTCTGAAACAGCTTATAGGCCTGGCACTTTCTTGATTATTTTTCAGGATTGATTTACATTCTGAAATATTTAAACAAAAAGTAGCACTGGGTGGTTTGACTGTTTTTTTGATTAAAAAACCAAATAAACAATGATCAAAACCCCCAAAAACAACACAAAAACCCAACCCCAAACCCCCAAAAGCCTCTGTGAAAAAACATCCCTTGCCTCTGTGAATCACATATTTAAGAATTACCAATTAAAATACACATTCATCACATCACACAGTCTTCACAAACTTCACTTACATCAACAAAAAGATTTCCCCACACCAAAATTGAAATAATGTCATCACAACACCAATGAAAAGTGGACAATTTACACACAATCCACCCCTCATCCCTTCACCACAATTACAACAACAAATTCCCCACAATCGTTCTGTTCTTTGCTCTCTAGCTGTGTTCAGTCCATGTTTTGCCTGTTACCTCTCCCAGCTCTTATGCTTGAATTCCTCATGCCCCATGTTGGGCACCAAAAAGGACTGTGGTGGGTTGACCCTGGCTGGATGCCAGATGCTCACCAAGCTGCTCTATCACTCGCCTTCTCAGCTGGACAGGGGGAGAAAAATATGACGAAAGGCTTGTGGGTTGAGATAAAGAAAAGGAGAGCTCATTCACCAATTACTGTCACAGGTAGAACAGACTTGACTTGGGGAAATTAGTTTAATTTATTACCAATCAAATCAGAGTAGGGTAATGAGAAATAAAACTGAATCTTAGAAATACCTTTCCCCAACCCCTCCCTTCTTCCTGGGCTCAACTTCAATCCCAAATTCTCTGCTTCCCCTGCCCCAAGAGGCACAGGGGGATGGGGAATGGGGGTTGTGGTCAGTTCATTGCATGTTGTCTGTGTGCTCTTTCCTCCTCACACTCTTCCCCTGCTCCAGTGTGGGGTCCCTCCCGTGGGAGACAGTCCTTCATGAACTTCTCCAATGTTGGTCCTGCCCATGGGCTGCGGTTCATCACAAACTGCTCTAGTGTGGGTCCTTTCCACAGGGTGCAGTCCTTCAGGAACAGACTGCTCCAGCGTGGGTCCCCCATAGGGTCACAAGTCCTGCCAGCACATCTGTTCCAGCATGGGCTCTGCTCTCCACAGGTCCTGCTGGGAGCCTGCTCCAACATGGGCTTCCCATGGGCTCACAGCCTCCTTTGGGCATCCACCTGCTCCAGTATGGGGTCCTTCGTGGGCTGCAGGTGGATATCTGCTCCACCGTGGACCCCCATGGGCTGCAGGGGGACAGCCTGCCTCACCATGGTCTTCATCACAGGCTGCAGGGGAGTCTCTGCTCCAGCGCCTGGAGCACCTTCTCTCCCCGCTTCTTCACTGCCCTTGGTGTCTAAAGAGTTGTTTCTCTCACATCTTCCTGCTCTTCTCTTCTGGCTGCTGTGGTGCAGCAGTTTTTCCCCTTCTTAAATACTTTATACTAGAGGTGCTACTGCCGTTGCTGATTGGCTCGGCCTTGACCAGCAGTGGGTCCGTCTTGGAGCCGGCTGGCATTGGCTCTGTTGGACTTCGGGGAAGTTTCTATCAGCCTCTCACAGAAGCCACACTTGTAGCCTGCTGCTACCAAAACCTTGCTATGCAAATCCAATACAACCCCCCCCCCCCCCCCCCCAAACCTCACCAAAACCCAACCAAACCAACCATACCTCCCAAATTTTCATATATCTTGTTTAATATAGGGGAAGAATAGTAATCTGAATAGTTGGTGCAAGGTAATAGCTATACTTAGTGGTAACTTGGATTGATAGAGATGCATGTATACTGTTTAGATATAGTACCTTTTCTGGTTTCTGTCTCTGTCTTGCTGTGCTAATCAGGCAATCCTCTGAATTTCACTCCTGGGTGTTAATTTGATGTATGGCATTGCATGAATTCTTGCAGTCCCTTTGTAGCTAGTGTTTAATATCTGCTCCCCTCTTGATCTGTAATGTACAGACCTTGTCAAGTAGGATGCTGGTGGTTCTTAAAGCAAAAATTTTTTTAATATGGGCTTAGCTGTTGACAAACTTGTGACACACTGATTGGTTGTGAAAGCATGTCATCTCCCTTGTTTGCTTTCTGTACTAATGGAACATCACTGTCCAGGAAGCCTGTCTCCAAGATTGACCTTTTATAATTTCGTTCCCATCCTTTCTATTCTGTATGTAGCTTCTTGAAGCATTATGAATGAATCTGAGAAGCAACCATAGATTCAACGTGGCACTGATGGTACCTGTTGGGGGTGGTGAATGATAGTGCTTTGGAAGGGGGGAGTGGGAAAAAGAAAAGGGGGCACAGTTATTTACATCCTTTCTTCCACGTGAGCAGTCTGAGCTGCCTGACTAAAGCTGCTATGTACTTTTCCTTTTTATCTTCAAAGACCCTTTTTCAATAATGCAAAAATCTTAGTCTACACTAATGCCTGCACTAGAAAGCCTGTGAAGAAATCATAAATTTGTTTTGTATCCCTTTGTGTTTTTTTAATCTTAGATTATAATTGGGTACCATAGCTCTCTTTAAGTGCATGCAGCCATCAGTGCAATGAACAAGCATTGAGCTTGGGTCCTACAATAACACAACTGTGGGAGAGAATTGCAGAATCATTTAGGTTGGAAAAGACCTTTAAGACTGAGTCCAACCATAAAGGAATGAGGAATGTGAATGGAAGCTGAGACAACTGTGTTGAATTGCCTACAGAGATCCCAGTTAGTAATGTGGGATGCTGGTGCATGGCCAATGACTGCAGTTGGTTTGTG